>NC_091129.1:134279800-134579800 GCF_040183065.1 Periplaneta americana
TTTCCACAGATTCAGTTTCTCTCCAATCTCAGTGAAATTTTGCACAGAAGTTCACGAAAGCATATGATACCCGGCCCCGGAACAATTTTTCCTTTGAAATTATTCAAATCTGCTTTACAGGAAGCTTCATCTGAAAGACTAGATTTGCATAATATATACGTCACTGTGTACGTTAACAGAAAACCACAATTCCAAGTCACACAGAGATTGTGTGCACTCGTTGTGGGTCTCTGGCGTTTCGTCAGCCCACACGAGTTGTGTGGATATAAAGGTAAAAGTTGAGACGGTGTCGGGTGGAGTTCCCGGGTAGCTCAGTTGGGAGAGCGCTGGTACGTTCAATCAGAGGTCCCGAGATCGAACCCGGCCCCGGAACAATTTTTCCCTTCAAATTATTCATATCTGCTTTACAGGAAGCTTCACCTGAAAGCCTAGATTTGCATCATATGAAGTAAACTGACACATGTGTTTTCGTCTGCTATTGAAAATATTCAAATCACCATGTGCTAAGGATGTGATAAGATTTAAAAAATTGAAAAATTAGCAAGTGTAAATATTTTTTATAAAAAATAATTAAAAAGATTTGAAAAGCACGTGTCATATTTTATATACATCTATCAGGAATAAATTAAATATAAATTATGTAAACTTTGAAAATTGGGACAATTATTATAAAATTCAGTAGGCTATTAATATCGAAGTGAAAATTTCTGTATTTCATTTCGATATCGTTAGAAATATGTGGTAAAGCTTTAGATTAATTGGTATAAAAATGTAGAAGTTAAACATTTTCTCAGTTCCATAGCCTTAATTTGTGGAACTGGATAGTTTTACAAATCACCTGTCCATTTATCGATTCACAATATGATGCACTGCTTTAGGTTAGCATACCTTCGCATGTATAACGTGGATAATAATTTGGTAACAAAGCCATAGTAACTAAAACTGTATAACATCATTTGGAAGTAGATACGCTAGAGATTTGACATCGCAGAGACAGGTTTGGTTCTAGCAGTTGGTCCAGAATTCTTTCAGGAGAGAAATGAGGAAAACTTCAAACTGAATATCTGTGAACAGAACTTGTTTCGCGAACTCTCCGGAATGATGTATTACTCCCCGAGTCCCGTCACAATATAAACCAAGTAACAAGTAATCAAACAACCTTGTGGTTTATTAATAACAGAGGATGCGGGGCACCGCGGAAGCGTGGAAGCGAAACACACCGCAGTTCCCCTTGTTTTTGTTACAAACTGATTGTTCCAATGTTCGTTCAACCCTAGTGCCTGCCCACACAGCCCAATTGGTTACATTTCTACAATATGTCACACATTTCGATTTCTCTGAACTACTAACAAACTCGTTTTTGTGTTATTACGAACGTCATGCATTCAAGCAACAATACACAGTTTGGGAGGGAACGTACAGTATGTATTACATTCCTTCTCATATGATTTGTACAGGGACATCATTTTATTTTTACTTCAACTTTTATTGTACCTGAGTTTTTTAATGTACTTCACTCCCACCCCTTCTACTAACGAAGTTCCAACTGTCCTCCACACAGAGCCAAGGCCGCAGTACTGAGTTAGTGATAATAGTATGTTTCAAAAATATGTTCGCGTTTTCCAGTGACGAAAACTTCCAATATTGAATCAAATTTTCGCACAGGTGCTGTCGTCCGTTTGCTTACGTCCATCCCGATTTCCCCCACCTGCTTCTGCTCGCTCCACTGTAAATACTAGTGGTTGAGTTTTTCTTAGCTTTTTTCTGAAAATATTAATTTCTGTTAGGAATTAATTGGACGTCTACGTAATATTATGCAACTGTTTAAAATAACTTAAATAAAAGGGCCTCGTTAAGTAATTAACTATCACGTGATTCCCCCCTTTCTACGATCCTGCGACATAACCACTTGGACGGACAGTAGATAGCATGTCTGAGTAATTTTATCTGTGAGGGTGGGGCAGAAGTGAAGACTGAATTTACAGTACGTAAGGTACTCTTTTATAGAGTAGGTACAGAATTATTTCAATATGAGTTACTAAGTATGAAGGACGAAACTGGTAATTGGAATTAGATGCAATAGTCTATGGTGCGATAATAGGCACAAAAGAACTGAAGCCTGTATCGAAATGAACGGCCACCATTTTCAAAAATGTGTTTAAATATCCATATTATGATTATTTTTCACTTTAACTTCATTCTCTATATCGTACTCTAATGTTCTGTAGATAGTATAATAAACATTGCATAATGAATATGTTCGCATGGATAACTCAGTTCGTGAGTAAAAACACTTATTGTTAATACTGTACTGTATTTTGATTAAACAAAACCTAATGAAAATTATCACATTCAAAATCACGACATTTTCTACTTTACGTAAATGGATGAACTACTTTTCTTCCCTCCTGTACCTAGTAAAGTGATTTGTTTGTATTTTACGCCAGTATCATCGAACTCCAGTCGTGGAAGCAGGTAGCAACGGTGTTTCCGGGTCTCAATCATTAATCCAAAGGTATAGTCAGGTTAATATTAAAAATGTTAGTAAAAATAAAATTATATCCCTGTAGAAGTATGACAAACAAAAAAATATATAGCAATATTTTGTTCCTTTGTGGAAGTTTTTGAATATTATAAAATATACAGAGTGCCTCAGGAAGAATGTAAAATATTTCAGGATAATATAAATTGGGTTAACCTACATCGATTTAACCGAATATACCCGTGTCAGAAGACTAACGGCTAGGGAGAAATACTGGAACGTCTTGCTGTTCCGTGTACTAAACGTGTTGCGCGAGATCTTTTGCACACGGCAGCATCTGAGCACCGCAACACACATCTGAATACACGTTCAGTTGACATTTAATTCGTGTTTTATTCGAATAGTGAATATGCAGACATGCTTTTTTATGGAATTTGTGATGGAAATGCATTGGCTGCTATTGAGGAATACAGACGATGTTTTCCCAATCGTAGGGTTCCATCTAGCTGTGTATTTTCCCGTGTTTACAGGATGTTATCTGAAACTGGCAAACTACCAAGTGTTTCATTGAGGTCATGCAACGCAAGTAGAGCTGCGAGCCTACGAGTCAAACCTCGGTCCTTCAGCTCCTGTACGCTCGTGATTCTAGCTCCACATGGTGGGGAAATGAAGAACTGACTTCTGTATTGCCTTGTAAGTGGCGAAAGACCAAGCAAAGCTCGAACCGTTCTCATCTCTAACCACGATGC
This sequence comes from Periplaneta americana, assembly GCF_040183065.1. Taxonomy (NCBI): domain Eukaryota; kingdom Metazoa; phylum Arthropoda; class Insecta; order Blattodea; family Blattidae; genus Periplaneta; species Periplaneta americana. Next base: position 134,283,032 of record NC_091129.1, read on the forward strand.
TACGGCGCGGGACAATATACACAGAAGAAAAATACTGTATCTTTCGAGAACTTCCAATGTAATGCATGATTGCAAGAACTAAATAATGTATGCGAAACTGAATGTCATAAAAAGATATTTAAAATGGTATATTTGTATTTTGTCATATACTGTACGTAGTCCTAAAGTGGCATTTCAGACTGTTTATGTTTAAGAAGTTCCACATAATCCATGTATTTCTGTAAATACATTGTATGAAGTTCTTCACTGTAATACTACCATAAAATGTTGGACCTCGTCCAAACTTACAAGTAAACTAGCTTCTTCAAGTATTGTGAAAGATTTGGCAGATGAACAGTATGTAAATTTTACATATAAAAATATTCCAAAATCCATCAATCAACATCAAGGTGATCGATTGCTGGGAGATAAGTGATTCTCTTTGTGAAATATGAATTATTCATCCAAGAATACTCGATATGGCGGTTCACGATTAACTTAAATGGCGGTAGATTATGCAAAGCATTTTCTGTTTGTAAGACAGACACGCTCATTTTCAGTTCCACACAATAGTCTACTCATTCACTATTCATGTTATATCTGCCGAATTAGTTAAATAATTTGGATTATGACTTACACATAATATTAAAGAACTCGTCCTTTTATCAACAGTAATCTCACTAGACGTTTTGATTTATCTAGAGAAAATCAAAACTCGAGTGGGATTTAATTGACTATTACACGATTAGAAGAAAGTATATAAAGATTAGAAGTAACGAAGTACTCCAATACAATAAAATATTAATTGACTTACGAAAATACAACTGTCTTCAAATGTATTATTGTACCATATCAACAATACAAATATTACGCTAGATGCATCCTAGATGGCAGTAGTGAGCAATGCCTTCTCGTCGAGAAGTTCTCGATGTATTATACACGATGGCAATGTTACTAGTCAAGAAGGCTTTGTTGATTCAGTTTCATTTTTATTAAAATGCAACATTCCACTTCAATTATCCGAATCCCAGTAATCAACGTCACTTGACAGATGATTTTCAATAAATCTTAATATTAAACAATCTCTGATACGTGACTATCCATAATATCATATAGCAGAAGCTATAACATAACCTAACTAATATACACAAGTGTTAGAAAAGTTTTAATTAACGACGATGACATAAAAATACACATGAATAATTTTAAAAGGAATAATTATTGAATGTACAATTTTCAAATTTGAATGTGGTTGGTGGTTCAATTGATGTTATATTGGACGTGTGCGTAATAGAAGTGGAACTCGTTGATTTAGGCCTACATGGTATATTCAACTTATTCAGAATTTCCGAATGAATAATTTTAAAAGGATAATTATTGAATGTACAATTTTCAAATTTGAATGTGGTTGGTGGTTCAACTGATGTTATATTGGACGTGTGCGTAATAGAAGTGGAACTCGTTGATTTAGGTCTACATGGTGTATTCAACTTATTCAGGATTTCCGAATGGTGCTCTTCATTTATTTGTAAATGGGATTTCAGAAGATGCATAGGTATGATCAGTGATTTTTATTAATTCTTGTTTTTGAATGCCAATGCGAGTCATATTTGAAACTGCTGTGCATCAACTGGAGTGGTTTGTAATTATATATATATATTTTTTTTTTTTTTTTTTTTTTTTGACGTCCAGACCAGCGCAGTTTCAAATGTTGGCAAACAAAGAAACAAATGATAGGGACGCGATAAAATTAAACAAATGCTAGGGACGCGATAAAATTAAACAAATGCTAGGCACGCGATAAAATTGTGCGATAAGCAGCCATGATTGATTGAAATACGTCCTTTCGTACCGTTTTATTGGTCAAAAGTAGTATGACGTAGTAAGAGTGTAATAGTCAAGACAATTCATCTACCTACTTTTTGTAAGGAGGGGTTTGTAACAAACAAAACTGTATTACACGTATATCTCCATATTAGTATACTAGGCGATCATTTTGCATGTGGAACTTAAACAGCGGCGCTGCGATGTTATGTTGTTACTCTGTGAGAAAGAGAAAGAAAAGTATACATCTATTAACTTGAGAAAAATTCGAGATTTTGGATATGGTAACTTGACAATTTGTGTAAAAAAAAAGTACTTATGCAACTTTGATAAATGTTATTAAAATAAGGAAGAAGTAGAAATCAGAATTTCTTCTTTTTTCTCTCACAACGATTATACAATATTACAGTTATTATTATTATTATTATTATTATTATTATTATTATTGTTATTATTATTATCATCATCATCATCATCATCATCCCAGATTAGGTTTTCAACAGTAATCTCACTAGAGGTTTTGATTTATCTAGAGAAAATCAAAACTCGAGTGGGATTTAAATGACTATTACACGATTAGAAGAAAGTATATAAAGATTAGAAGTAACAAAGTACTCCAATACAATAAAATATTAATTGACTTACGAAAATGCAACTGTCTTCAAATGTATTATTGTACCATCTCAACATTACCCTAGATGGCAGTAGCTGTTTTCTTGTTATATGGAATCTTCATTGAACTCTGTGGACGGTTACTAGTCAAGAAGGCTTTGTTGATTCAGTTTCATTTTTATTAAAACATTCGACTTCAATCATCCGGATCCCAGTAATCAACGTCACTTGACAGATGATTTTCAATAAATCTTAGTATTAAACAATCTCTGATACGTGACTATCCATAATATCATATAGCAGAAGCTATAACAAACATGACCTAAATAATATAAACAAGTGTTAGAAAAGTTTTAATTAGGGATGATGAAATAAACAAGAAACGTTTTAATTAACGATTATGAAATAAAAAATAAACATGAATAATTTTAAAAGAAACAATTATTGAAAGTAAAATTTTCAAATTTGAATGTTTTAGTGGTTGGTGGTTCAGTTGATGTTATATTGGACGTGTACGTAAAAGAAGTGAACTCGTTGATGTACATGGTATATCCCTCAACTTATTCAGGATTTCCGAATGGTGCTCTTCATATATGACCAGTGATCTTTATTAATTCTTGTTCTTGAATGCCAATGCGAGGCATAGGCCTATTTGAAAGTGCTTTGCATCGACTGGAGTAGTTTGTAATTTTCTGTTTTTTTGACGTCCAGACCAGTGCAGTTTGAAATTTTGGCAAACAAAGAAACAAATGCTAGGTTAGTGATAAAAATAAACAAATGCTAGGGACGCGATAAAATTAAACAAATGCTAGGGACGCGATAAAACTGTGCGATAAGCAGCCATGATTGGTTGAAAGACGTCCTTTCGTACCGTTTTAATGGTCAAAAGTAGTATGACTTAGTAAAAGTGTAATAGTCAATAAAAAACTTGTTACATTATTACACAGACATTCCTTGAGTTTACGATCAATAATAAAATGTCCCCAGGAGCTATTTACATTCTGAGATGTGAAACATATATATAAACCCGTAGGCCCATAGATTATTATTTTAACATCTTCGTTCGTTAATTCTTCAGAAACAATCAAAATTTTCTCCAATTCACTCGGCACAACAAATCTTACTTCTGTAATGTTTACTATCTGATTAAGTTCACAGAAGTTTCACAGTTTCTGTCAGTCTGTGTTCGCTACTTTAAATCAGCGTCCTTCGTCTGGGGAGTGTCGCACAATCTTGCGATCACACTTTGTTCAATCTTGACCTGCCACAATTCGCAAACAAGAGTCTGGAAGCGCTCTGTTTTATTCAATTATCCGTCGTGGGAGAAGAAGCAGGCAGGCAAGCAGGCAGGGTCAAAGTGGTAGAAACATGATTTGTCTAACAGATAAACCCAATTTGTTTGTCTCTCTCGTTGATTAATGGTTACTGCTGTATTTTCCTGCGGAAGCTTTTGCAGATTTATCATCCAGAGGCAAGTGTCTTGTGTATCAGAGCGAATAGTTTGTCTAATTTATATCATTTCGTGTAAACATTATGAATTCAAAACAGCACTTATTTCTCCCTGAACTCAAGAACAGGGAATCAAATAGAATATCGAGGAAGCAAAATAAAAAGCACAATATGACCATGACTACAGTACAGCCGGTCGTTCTCCGGCCCTGACATTTCTCGTGACCGAGGAAGACAGTGTTGCCGATACGTATAGACAGAATGAAAACTGTCACGCGCTTGCCGGCCGATTTTGTGGCGCGGAATAAAAACTAATTTGAACGCGTAGGCATGCCTATAAATCATTTTACATATAACTAAGATCACATCCTTCGTTAATGTACACAGCTAGCGTAGATCACAAAAAAAAAAAAATTAATGCGAACGCGTATGTAAATCATTTTACACAAACATAGATCGCATCTTTCTTTAATGTACACAGCTAAATAATTATAACAATAAAAACTAATGCGAACACGTATGTAAATTTTACATTGGCCTACAGTCTATTAACACAGACTATGGGAATATCATTATCATTATAATGAAAGTGTATGAAATGAAACAGACTCTACTTTCCTTAGAATCTGTTAATACTCACACTTTTAACGGTTGTTTTTCCACCTGCAAAGCATCACAAACTCTATCTACCATTTTCGTAACAGGGAGAAGAGGTTCTCCATTGGCTCGCTCCTTCTCAAAATATTCACGCAATCTGCATAATATATAGGCCTAAATTCATGACTTCGGCTCTTAAAAGAGCCGATTTTTTCCTTTTCGATTCTGACGAACCACTGGCAATATTTTAGTATATCAATAATAAAGTTTACAGGCACCGTATATCGCTCAAGAACAAAACAACACAACTACTTCACCTGTACACCGGAACTCAATTTCTTGAAAGACAAGCTCAGTGACAGAACTACACAGTATGAAGAGAGATATTTTGTAATTTTATTTTGCGCTATAGAATGTATCAACTACTCCCTTCCGCCACTGGATGGATGGACGGCACCGCTCCACTCTCCCATCGCCATAACAATACAGACGAAGTAAGACATATCTCCTTTCTCTCTCTTTTCACAGTGAGACAAGATACATCACACAGACTTTATAACACAAAGAGCTAACGACTCGTTCGCCACGTGCTTCGCATAAAAAAAGAAGTGGCAACATCGCGCTAAATACATCAGACGCTCATAGCTGGTTGGTTCTAGCAGACTTTAACCTCTAGTTCCCGCCTCTCTCTCAGCATTGCAAACTGCGATTGAATCAATCTTCGCATATCAGAACCCAAGTCTTGTAACAGCAAATTACAATAGAATTAAAAACATTACTTTAAACCGAACCAGAGTGTTTTAAGGTTAAAATTTAGCAGAATAGTTTCATTCACAGTGGAATTTCGAGATTCTTTTCACAACTTCAAAACGCCACAGGTTGGCAATGCTGGTCACTATCTTTCTCTCTCGTTCTCTCTTCTCTTTCCAAGAGAAATGTCAGTGCCGGAGACTGGCCGGCTGTAGTATATATCTTCCCATGCATTTAGCAGCGAATGGTCCTCCTAGTTTACTCTAAGTTCTTTCGAACCGACACAACCAAATATCTACTATCAGTGTAAATAACAGGGTGACCCACTCGGTGGTTGAGTGGTCAGATCTCCGGTCTGTCACGCTGGCTGACTGGGTTCGAGTCCAGGTGAGGTATGGAATTTTTCATTGACTATTACACTTTTACTACGTCATACTACTTTTGACCAATAAAACGGTATGAAAGGACGTCTTTCAACCAATCATGGCTGCTATCGCACAATTTTATCGCTTCTCTAGCATTTGTTTGTTTTTATCACTACCCTAGCATTTGTTTTTTTGTTTGCCAACATTTCAAACTGCAAATTCTTTACGGTACTATAAAACATGCTTTTCGAACGGCGTTTGTTTACAGCAAAGACAGTCAACTGAAAATGGCGGCTCCGTTCAAACGTTTTGGTGAAGCTAACATTAGTGAAATAGAATTTCAGTAAGTCTATTAATATTTTATTGTATTAGAGTAATTTATTCTTCTAATATTTATATACTTTCTTTTAATCATGTAATAGCCAATTAAATTCCACTCGAGTTTTGATTTTCTCTAGATAAACCAAAACCTCTAGTGAGATTACTGTTGAAAAATCCATAGTTGGGGTTTATCTCGGAATTCTCCCGTTTTCCTCATACAAGCCATCTACATCATCCCGTCAACATTTCTTCATTTTATCATTCCATAGCATTCCCAGCTCTCGCTGGTCACATAAAATCCACCACTGTTGTACATATTCTTACTGGACGTTTGTTTATAAGGCAAAAAGGACATGGGCGGAGTTTCTCAGTCCCTTTCACTTCCCCTGCTGGTGGCGCACGGAGGGGGCTGGCCTAGGGACAAGGGGAGTTGCCTGCTCGAAACCTGGGTACGCAGCGAACCTTAGTATAGTCTGCCGGTGTGGGTTTGGGAATGCGCGTAGCTTGAAGGTTAGCGCAATAGATCATAAAAGGTCGCAGTGCTGGGCCAGAGTGCCCCCTCTTGTAAATAACATCGAACATTCCTATCCAATATTGTTACTGGTGACGAGAAATGGTGTCTTTATGCTAACATAAGAAAAAAAAGGAATGGTTGAGCCAGAAAAAAAAAGCAACTCCCCATACAAAGGCCTGAGCACATCCACAACAGATAATGTTATGCATCTGGTGGAACATCGAGGGTGAGATGTACTACGAATTGCTTTCCCGAGGTGTAACCATCACTGCCGACATTTATTGCCACTAACTGAGAAGTCTTTCAAACGCAATCTAAGAAAAACGACAAACAAGACTCCGTGAAGCGATGCTACTCTACGATAACGCCCGTCCGCACTCTGCTAACCTGACACAAAACACTATCCAGGAGTTGGGTTGGCAAGTCATTCCGCACCCACCTTATTCACCTGATCTTGCACCCTCAGATTTTCACCATTTTCGCTCTCTATCGAACAACCTCCAAGGAACTTCCTTTCCGGATGAAAATGCGCTCCAAACATGGCTTGACTTCTTTAACTCAAAACTACGCGATTTCTACAGACGTGGAATCGAAAAATTATTCCAGCGTTAGCAGACTGTTATAAATAGTGAAGGAGAATATATTGTTGATGATTATCTTCTCTCTTATGTGTATTTGATGTGTTTAATAAACTTATGAAAAATCGGTACGGAATTATGCACCTACCTAATAAAACATAATAGAAACAGGAACTTAACAATAGTGGAACAGTCTACTGGTATACCCAAGGATCTCAAACACGCGGTATGACCACAGACGTTACAGCGTGTATAAATAAACTTAACAAAAGGATAATAACATTAATTTACAAATAAAATAATACTATATAACAGTAAATAAATAGCAAATAAATATGTTTCATTATTATGCAAAGACTAAAGTAATTTGATACATTTTAAAATAATTCAACACAACACAATAGACTTAGACAGCAAGCAAGAACCGACAAAGAAAGCTTTCATTCCATTCTGCGGGAGCGTGTCACACAAAATAAGCAGAATCCTCCAGAAGGTTAATATCAAAACCATCCATAAACCACAGAGCAAAATCCGGAGTCATCTACGTCAGGTTAAAGACAGTCAGGGCTTAAGGACTCCAGGGATTTACAAGATTCCATGCGAGTGTGGCGAAGTATACATAGGGCAGACTGGCCGCACAATAGAAGACAGAATCAAAGAACATAAGAGGAACCTGAGGCTGTATTACCCGGAAAAATCTGCAGTGGCGCAACACAGCATAGAAAAGGAGCATAAAATACTGTTTGACCACACCAAGGTCATTAACAAATCAAGCCACTACTGGGATCGTACAATCAAGGAGGCCATAGAGATCAAGCTGGAGAAAAACAACTTTAACAGAGACAGTGGACTCCAGCTCAGTCAGGCATGGACACCGGCCTTAGACCAACTCAGGCCCTCTTACAATCAAGGTCATGAAGATCACGGACCGAGGACGGCAACCGATTCCAACCGGCGGAACAGGGCTCGCCGCCCGCCAAACTTCACGCAGTAATCCCGGGAGGGGCGGAGCTTACGAGCGATGACAATTCCCGGCCCCGGATTGGCCGATCCGCCAACCAATCCCGTTTCACCTGAGACAGCCACATCTATATAACCTTTCGACTTTCTGTTCGGACATCACTTCCCTGAAGATGGCTGCAGAGATAGCAGTCGAAAGCTTGGAGCATTCCAAAATCTTAACTCGGCTGATATCCCGCGAAAACATATTAGCGAATTCAAATTTGTTTTGTATTATTGTAAATGTGTTATTATTATCTTTATCATCATCATCATCATTATCATAATCATTATCATCATCATCATGATTATTATTATTACTTACTTACAAATGGCTTTTAAGGAACCCGAAGGTTCATTGCCGCCCTCACATAAGCTCGCCAGCGGTCCCTATCCTGTGCAAGATTAATCCAGTCTCTATCATCATATCCCACCTCCCTCAAATCCATTTTAATATTATCCTCCCATCTACGTCTCGGCCTCCCCAAAGGTCTTTTTCCCTCCGGTCTCCCAACTAACACTCTATATACATTTCTGGATTCGCCCATACGTGCTACATGCCCTGCTCATCTCAAACGTCTGGATTTAATGTTCCTAATTATGTCAGGTGAAGAATACAATGTGTGCAGTTCTGTGTTGTGTAACTTTCTCCATTCTCCTGTAACTTCATCCCGCTTAGCCCCAAATATTTTCCTAAGCACCTTATTCTCAAACACCCTTAACCTATGTTCCTCTCTCAGAGTGAGAGTCCAAGTTTCACAACCATACAGAACAACCGGTAATATAACTGTTTTATAAATTCTAACTTTCAGATTTTTTGACAGCAGACTAGAGGATAAAAGCTTCTCAACCGAATAATAACACGCATTTCCCATATTTATTCTGCATTTAATTTCCTCCCGAGTGTCATTTACATTTGTTACAGTTGCCCAAGATATTTGAATTTTCCCACCCCTTCGGAGGATAAATCTCCAATTTTTATATTTCCATTTCGTACAATATTCTGGTCACGAGACATAATCATATACTTTGTCTTTTCGAGATTTACTTCCAAATCGATCGCTTTACTTGCTTCAAATAAAATTTCCGTGTTTTCCCTAATCGTTTGTGGATTTTCTCCTAACATATTCACGTCATCCGCATAAACAAGAAGCTGATGTAACCCGTTCAATTCCAAACCCTGCTGTTATCCTGAACTTTCCTAATGGCATATTCTAAAGCGAAGTTAAAAAGTAAAGGTGATAGTACATCTCCCTGCTTTAGCCCGCAGTGAATTGGAAAAAGCATCAGTTAGAAACTGACCTATACGGACTCTGCTGTATGTTTCACTGAGACACATTATAATTAATCAAACTAGTTTCTTGGGAATACCAAATTCAATAAGAATATCATATAATACTTCCCTTTTAACCGAGTCATATGCCTTTTTGAAATCTATGAGTAACTGATGTACTGTACCCTTATTATTATTATTATTATTATTATTATTATTATTATTATTATTATTATTATTACGCAAAGACTAAAGTAATGCGATACATATTAAATTAATTCAAATTTGTGTTGTACTATTGTAATTGTATTGTTGTGCTTGCTAACAGATAGTTCGTATTCGTCTTAGCAGGTGGCACTCCCATCAATAATGCTGCAATGAACTTTCAGTCCGTTATTAAATTCTTCAGAGATGCCTGGAAACTCCCACACAATTTCACGATGGTAAGATTTAAGTCTTAAGCTGAACCAATATTAATATTGCTGAAAGTTTGAAAATGCGGTTTTGTGTTCAGCAGCGCACCTGCTCCAGAGCGCTTATTAAATGCACAGTCCTCCCCTCCATAACACTCCTTTAATCAAGGGAAATAAAGCCAAGATCAGAGATATCGAACCTGGAAATGAGTGTCTTCTCGGATCTTAAATGAAACTACAAGACAATAAAGTAAATGAGAATAACATTGAGGTCCTCCTATTCAAGGCATTGTAGGGAGAACGTAATGGTAGGTACTTTTTAGATTTTGTTCTCACAATTATTCATCGGCATTGTGTAAACCACAATAACATCGTACAAAAGTCAGTAGGTTTTATACTAAATCTGGTAGAATGAAACATCTATTTTGTGATGAAAAATTGTGGTCTGGTGGCTGGTAGAAAATTTTAGATCATGAAGGTGAAGCTTCAGAGTCCAGATACTTCATGGAATATACAATATGAAATGATTTACATATGTCAATTATGTACTTCCTGACACATGTTTTAAAATATACTCAAAGGCTCAATAAATTATTTCACAAGGAAAGTTCACCAAGTGATAATAGATTTTAACAATGATTTTTCTCCCATACGCTCCATTTGAAATAAGAAACCTCCCTATAAATTTGTACATCCTGGAGAAGGCCTAGCCTTCGAGATATGATTTTTGAAAATAATCGCTTGACTCTCATATAAGTCTCATATCTCCATTGCCATCGTGAAAAAGAAAATGTTAAAGGCCCCAAATGTTTATGCATTGCCTTAGAAATCGGGGAAGCTTATGAAAACTCACCTCTTCAAATGGTTTCAAGAAATATACATTCCATCTGTCAGCGATCATAGCATTCTTTTGAAGACTCGTGGACTAGTTACCGAGGCAGAATAGAAAGAATAACTCTAGAAGGTGAAACCGAGGAAGTTTTAACAATTCCAAAGCACATACAACTTCTTGACATTTATGGTTTTAGACCTTGAAAAATTTAATTTCGAAGTTCTCTGCTAGTGTTTTGTTACTTGGCACGAATATTATATTACACCAGAGTGATATTGTGATAAAGTTGCAGCCCTTAACACATAATCAGCTTTTATCTCCTAGATAGGCTGGAATAAAGCCTGGTACCTTGACAACAAAACTCATAAGTTCGTTACTCCTGTAAGTACAGAACTGCTCTAAAGCTGACTGTGAGAAACTTATTTTCCAGAAATGCTCATGGTGTAAAGTTCCACTTTTTTTTTTAGCATTTTTACACCGATTTCCGCTACTGTGATCAATACAGTAATAATTTCAGGTATGCTTAGATTTCCTTATCATTTCTCCACAGACTATTCTTTGGCCAATTTCATGAATATTATAAATCTGATATGTCATTCTCATAACTTACGTTGACAGTGCGGTATGCAGCTAGATGAGATTTATTGCCTGATATATCTAAGCACATAGCACTGCTTCCATTAGCTGTTACAGTTCTAGATTGAAAAATATGAAAGAAAGTTCTCTCCAAAATTAGGCTTTATCCGGATGTAGAAATTTACAGGGAGGTTTCTTATTTTAAATGGAACGTATGGGGTAACAATCGCTGTGAAAATCCATTACCACTTGGTAAGCCTTCCTTGTTAGTCAAACATTGCAGATTCTTGCAAATAACTTGACGATCTTATGATGTTATTAGATAGCTCAGTTAAAAGTGTGACTATACCAGATAAAAAATTCAAGTTATTTCATCACGATACAAATTCAAATTTAGACAGGAAATGTTATTTAGATTATTACTTTGAACAAGAAGTTGCTAAACTGAAAAAGACTGGGAAAATAGATTATAATGACATTGCATAGGAAAAGTTACATAGTTTTTGTCAAAACTGATAAAAGAATATGTCAATGACTGCCTGATAATGTTAAACTTTTGAAACAAATATCACTTTTTTTAGTTTAACTGCATTGAAAGTGTTACAGAAACACAATTCTTCCATACGTCTGTAACTGATACAATTTAAAATCTTTGGAGGAATATTAAGTTGTTATTCAATGGGCAATACCAACAATACTGTTACATTTTCGTCTGAAGTTCTGGATTTAAAACACAATGGTAGAGAAAATCCACTTGTTCATTTGTATAAGTAGCAATTACTTTTCATTCTTTCACACTCAAAAGCTCAGGTGTTGAAATTAAACAACAAGATAAATTAAATGAAGTCATATTTAAGAAAACGCACGTAATTGCCCATTTTAAATGCTGTGCTACTGATAAGGTTAGCTATACAAAACACCAATGCCTGTTGACTTTTTTGCAATGTAATGTATGGTATATTAAACATAATTAAATCCAATGCGACTTATCAATCTGTAAAATCTGAAGATGTATTTGATACATTCTTGTAACGGGAAAACTGTTTCAAAAACGTAATATTATTTATATTTTATTTATAATGGGGTGATTTGTCCTTATTCTACAGTAATAAATATTTTTTTAGAATTTCAATATTTTTTACATTCTGGGACAAATATAATTCAAACCAGAACGCAGGACACACTATTAATATCCAGACCAATCCTGGGAAATTCAGGACATCTAACAACCCTGTACTACAGGTAACTCTAGTAAACAGCACTTGAGCGGGTTTTGTACCCATTTAACTTTTTTCATGTATCAATCATATTTAATCACAATTATAATTATAGGTTTATTTACCAATACATTGTTGGTATCATTATGAAGTATTGTGTCAACAACAGTTACCAACCTAACACGCAATACCAACGTGGTATCTGAACTGAATTATTAATTGTAATTATATGAAATTCATGAGCCTCAGTTGGATACTGAGAATTTAACTCCATTAGTGTTCCTCTGAGTGGAGAAAGAACACTGCGGTGATTAACAATCCGAGTGTAATGGCGGATCTGTGTGTCACCGCAATGACATACGAGTGCCGTATGAATAATAGCGCCACATGTATAAAGATACCGTCCGAATTGCACTCTGGGATATTAAGTCAATAGCAGAATCGCGATTATCGTCACGGGGTATGAATGGTGACCATTGTGTGACATGCATTGCATTCAATCGACGAACTATTTGAACCGGCTTTTATGCTCATTATGTTGCTGTGAATGCCGATTTAACAATTAGATAATTTCCATCTGGGAAGAAATACTACAGTGGACTCTGCTACAATGAAAATATTTTATTTTGATAGTTTTGACAAATGAGTATGTTATAATGAGAGTTCATGTAAATTAGTCTAAAAGCAATTTGTCAGGAGTATACACTGGTTATCAATTATGATTTTTAAAACAAATTTTACACCAAAGAAACTATAGATTATAGTAGATGACCAACTAGAGCACCTGCTGTGATAGTATGTGAATAGCGACCAAAGGAATAAATTCGATGTGCAAAGAGTAATGTAGTGGAAGATACGATTATTTTTACTATTTCGCATTATCTCTGCATTTCGAACTGGCGGATCAAGGTTATGTACGAACGTACAAAAGTACAAACCACGCACGAGTCACTGAACTGAAAACTGTGAACTGAAGCACTGGTAATTTCGGCTGTCCCAGCTGACTTGAGTTGAGATGATCCAGAATTGTGGATTTAAATTTATATGTACTAAAAGATGTTCCTTTAAAGTGAGCAGAAACATTTTTGATTGAGCGGCGCCCTCCTTCGCCCATTCCTAAGCGCCGTCACTGATGAGACACACAGTAACAATACAAATACAGTATTTATTCTTAAATCATAACAAATGACTGGAAAATTTTGCCTGGAATCCTTACCATAGACAAAGTTTACAAGTACAGTAAATCTATGACATGGGACTATCAGCTTTACTTACTTTATGAAGAAAAACTTCTGATATTTTTATAATCCTCAAAAAGGCCATTTGGCGCAGAGATTCGCGGATTAAAATCAGGCAGAGGATGTTGGGATTTGAAGAAAGTTAACATCCTTAGCATGGCTTCCTCTATTAGGGAAGTAAATCTGACTTCTATATATGTAGTAGATGAAAGAAAGTTGTCCCTTGAAAGCGTCACTGAATGAAGTACGAATGCTATATTCCGGGTCAGCATATTTCATATCCTAAGGGTGAAACCTAACCATTTTTCCCCTATTACTACATATGCTAGTGGATTGTGGTGATTTTCTAGTTTGCAGGTTGAATTTTCTTTTGCCAACTACGTTTAGAATTTCGATACTGGCAAATACTACAAATGGTAGTGATTTTGTAACTGGTATGTTGGCAGCTGATACAAATATCGATCATATTTGTCAGTACTGGAGTTCCATGAAATTAAAATTGTACTATATTTCTGAGCCGGTTACTATAAGCTAGTGAAATTTGAACATATTAATAATTAATTAATGTTAGTGTTAATATTAATACATAAAAGCTATTTTATGTGTTGCGTTGTGGTTATAATTCAAGACTATAGTCAGGTAAGTTTTCGGAGTTAGTACTAATAATTTCATGTGGTCAAACAAAATACATTTTTAGGTTAGGTCTCACGAGTCAATTGTTTAGTCAAACCAATGCATTTCGTATTGCTAGACAAAATACTTGACATGTTGATCCCTTTCTCGTATAGTTTGCCTACGAAAATATGTTACAAATTATTGAGTTATTTAGAATAACCTTCCAACATAAAGTACGGTAAGTAAATAAGTCATTTAGTACGTAGGATCGTGTGATATCTGGTAACAGTTGTCAACACTGACAAGACGGAAACATTTGCTGTTTAGGAACTGTTCTTATGTGGCCCTCACTATATAACGTGTCCTCCTGCTGATCGGAAACAGCCAAAACTGTTCCAACTGCTTTCCCGGCGTAGCAAGGTGGATCGTCACAAGTCATAACCGGTTTCGTACGCAGTTCAGTTGGGAGTAAGTGCTAGTTTGACAAGTTTATTGCTCTGTGTGTGGTTCATTGTGTAATATTGTGTCATGTGGTGAGAATTCGATGTAATTTAGAACAAGGAATATTAACTTGCGACAGCTTATGTGAAGAAAACATTCTGACAAATACTGCAAGGGGAAATTTCGTCATGAATATGCCGAGATACATGTTCCAACGTCAAAAGCAATATTTATGTAGTGACAAAAAGTACTAACTCAAGGCATTCATCTGTGACTCTTGTTTGTGACTCTTAAAAAAGTGTGCGCAAAAATACACAAAATTTGAAGGATTTAAAGGAAAACTTACCTCAAGCGATTTTTGCAATAAAGGAAAATGAACTCCACGCACTTTCCGGAAATCTTTCAAAAATTATTATTGTTTCAAGGAAGATGATTGTTTTAGTACGGTGAGAACCAGTGAATTTAAATAAAATTCTTTAAAATACACTTTGATGTGTGTGAAAAATATTACATAACATTTAATACGTATTAATTATGTGTTTGTCAGCTGCTGTAACGACACATTTTAAGCTTTTAAATGATACCTGAAGTTTGGCTGCAATTTCCCGCAGCTTTAAGTTTTTTCTTTGTGCTCACACAAAAAATTTATGTAACTTCTACGTGCATTATATTTGGAACACCTTTCTTTACGCTATTAAGAAACTTTCTAGGAGCATCAGCACGTAGAGCTGAAAACCCGGGTTCAAATCCCGGCGCCGGAGAGAATTTTTCTCCGTTCCATCACTCTTTCATCATATGATGACGCAGAATATCTGCATGGAAATATCATATGTACTTCGGTACATCAAAATATATATGATATGCGTAATAAATCACTTTGTGATTTAAGACGGCGCCTATACCGTCGGATCCCGGCCAATCAGTCACTCATTCGAGTGCACCTCAACACATGTATGGACTTCGGTCCTGCGTTCATAGACATCTATGACGTAGTGCAGAGGGCGGCCACTAGAGGGAACCCAAGAGATGGAGCTTAATCTGAGACGATTCTGACCGGCGTCGGGGTTGTATCCGGCGTGGCTTAGTGGATAAAGCATCAGCACGTAGAGCTGAAAACCCGGGTTCAAATCCCGGCGCCGGAGAGAATTTTTCTCCGTTCCATCACTCTTTCATCATATGATGACGCAGAATATCTGCATGGAAATATCATATGTACTTCGGTACATCAAAATATATATGATATGCGTAATAAATCACTTTGTGATTTAAGACGGCGCCTATACCGTCGGATCCCGGCCAATCAGTCACTCATTCGAGTGCACCTCAACACATGTATGGACTTCGGTCCTGCGTTCATAGACATCTATGACGTAGTGCAGAGGGCGGCCACTAGAGGGAACCCAAGAGATGGAGCTTAATCTGAGACGATTCTGACCGGCGTCGGGGTTGTATCCGGCGTGGCTTAGTGGATAAAGCATCAGCACGTAGAGCTGAAAACCCGGGTTCAAATCCCGGCGCCGGAGAGAATTTTTCTCCGTTCCATCACTCTTTCATCATATGATGACGCAGAATATCTGCATGGAAATATCATATGTACTTCGGTACATCAAAATATATATTTCTAGGAGGGGCTCGCGACAGGAATAGTTTGGCTGTGTCGCATGCGTGCCAGAGTGATCCTTACCTGGATTTATTTTCGCGTGCACATTCCAGATCAAATCAAGAAGTTCCCTTCGTGCTCCGGTTACACATCTTGCATGTACGAAGGTTAGATTTGTTTAGTTTAGGTTTTTATTAATCAAGTTCGCACGTTCCGCGCATGCGTAGTTATCATCTCACAGCCAAGATGATCCTGTCGCAAGCCGCACGTAACATTTTCTGTAATATAAATGTCTTATTTTGTTGTATTTAAAAAAAAATATCCCTCCATTTCTCTATAAAACTAAGTCTAAAATTCGTTCTTAAAATGTAATCGTTCATCTTAAAATTTCGAAAGCCAACATAATTGAATCGTCCCGTGCAGAAAGGACTTCAATCACAAATTAAAAAGAAAGCGAGATATCTATGGAAATCTTATCTTTATGGGTGGCTGTGCAGAAAGGTATTCAGTCCAATGCTTGGAAAGATAGAAACTGAAGCGTCAGGCTCAAAGTTCTATGCAGAAATGAATATAGTCTCCAGAATGTTTTTCTTAGTTTTCTCAAAACTAGGTCTAATGAAATGAAGCCCTTTCTGCATGGGCTGATTCAATTATGTTCCAGACATTTCGAAGAATGTGCTTTTAGAAGTAAAATGTCAAAGTGGTTTCGAATTTACATTTAAAAATGGCTTAGTATAAATTTTAATTAAGTACTGTGTCCTGGTAATTTTTTTTTCCAAAATTTTGGCAAAAAAAAAAATAAAACACTAATCTCGGATTTATGTTGTTGGAGCAATCATACTTCTGCTTACAAAAAACGAAAAATGTGCAC
Source organism: Periplaneta americana (assembly GCF_040183065.1). NCBI lineage: Eukaryota > Metazoa > Arthropoda > Insecta > Blattodea > Blattidae > Periplaneta > Periplaneta americana. The sequence continues at coordinate 134,300,096 of NC_091129.1, forward strand.
CAATTAGGAACAAATGTCAAATTATGCCATTCTCTCCTCTTAATCCTTTGAGGCACAGTGGCTTCATTTCAATCCATTACACTTCTATTTTTTCCCTCACTGCTGACGCTGTGGAATCCTAATTTGTATGCAAATTTATGAAAATACAAATTGATTGCAATTTCATCTCTATTTTATGTATTTTATTTCATTTGACCGATATCCACCTAAAATTTGTTAATTAAGATTTCTGTGTCTCAAAGGGTTAAAAGAAGAAGGTTAACACTTTGATAGTCTTATGTAACGGTGAGTAACATTTTATTATTTCGAGGGCATCATACCAGAAGGACGTATCAACAAATGCAGCGTTATTGAAATATTTTAATGGAATCTATTTATGTTTGAAAACGAACGTTTGAGAATTACAATGGGCTTGAGGTAGGATCAAAGAATGTACTTTTTTACAGAGACAAGGATAGAAAAAATATTCTAAATTTAAATGGCTCTAATGTAAGTAAATATGCAGTTTTGTTGATACGTTCTTCTGGCATGATGGCTTCGATTTATAATAAGTAATTAAAACAAGTATCTCAATAAAGTAGGTTACTAAAACGAATAATATGCGAGCAATGCAGCACTTTACTGAAGGCAAAAGACTGCCAGATCAGTTTTACTGGTGGACACCTGTTATTACTGAAACTTCAGGTGTAATGTTCAAAATGGACCGTGACCGCTCCTAGTACATATACAATTTATTGACACAAGAACGTAATTCTCTTATAAATTAATATCATAAAAGAACGGCCTGCGATAAGGGTAGAAACTTTTTAATCCAGTCCATAAAACTAATTTCACATTAAAATCAGTTTCATAATTCTTCTGCGAAACCAAGTGCAACAAACAAATGTGGGTTTTATATTCTCAGTCTGCCATCTAAATTTCAGTTAGAATTAATGATCTTAATGGGGCGGAAGACCGATATCTGTTTGCGTCATTTTGTTCCTTCTAGGCTATGCAATATTTAAATTATGATAAGAAATATTATATAGGTCAAGTAGCTATAACGATGCTTGTTATGAAGATTTCTATGGAAGCAGAGATATTCGTACAAATGAGATAATCTCCATAATAGCTAGATTACATATAAAATCAATTTTATCACTAATGCGGAAAATACATAACCGCGTTACTAGGAAGATAACAATCGTAAAGTTTCCACTTCCATATTGCTTTTGTTACACTAGCTTCTCTTTTCATAGACAAAGAGTTTCAAAAACTTTGCTTTGTGAAGTTCTGCATGTTGTCTTATTACTTAAGTTGTGTACCTTGAAGGCTGTTAAGGTGAAAGAGGGCTCTTCTTAAACAAGACATTTCTTGTAATTTAATTGAAATAAATAATTAAGTAAATATGTAACTAAATAAGTCAGTGAATAAATAAATAAATAAACACATAAATAAATCTAGATGTTCACGAGGAAGTTCACTGTATTGCTGATGGTGGAAGCAATCGTAGGATCGATATCATAGCTATAAATAGGAATAAACAGACAGCCGAAAAAATTGATCCTACGATCATATTTGAAATCCCAGCACTCAACCATCTGAAGTGAACGAAGAGAAAAAGAAAATCTACGAGCCCACGATTCAGTACCTATCGGCGAAATACAACATAGAAAAAATCACAGTTACCGGTCTTTTCTTCGGAGCGAGAGGCACCATCCCGAAAGCCTTTGTAAAGTGGAGGGAAAAATACAAGCTGACGAGAGATCTTTAAGATGCCATCGTCACCACCATAATAAAATTTTCTGTAGCGATATTTCGTCAGCATCTTTATGGTGTACATTCAATTTAAATTATACTTTGTTCTATTTTTTTTTCTTATGTCTTATTCACTTTTGCCTGAAACCTGTGTATATAATTTTTCATTTTAAATTTTATTGTGAGCTATTCTGTGTCGCAGGGCAAACCCAAAATATTGGGTAAGACTACTAAATTAAAATAATTATATGAATACATAATTAAATAAATAGATAAATAAAGAAATCTATGCTAATAATAAATCTGTAGCCGAAATTTTTCTGGTAATTTTCGATTTTCCAAAAATAATTGGTTCTAACATGTATAATTAATCACCCTGAAACCGAAAATCGCTTTTTTGAAATTTTTGTTTGTATGTCTGTCTGTCTATCTGTCTGTATGTTTGTTACCTTTTCACGCGATAATGGCTTAACGGATTTCGATGAAAATTGGAATATAAATTAAGTTCGTTGTAACTTAGATTTTAGGCTATATGGCATTCAAAATACATTATTTAAAAGGGGGGTTATAAGGAGGCCTGAATTAAATAAATCGAAATATCTCGCTTATTATTGATTTTTGTGAAAAATATTACATAACAGAAGTTTCTTTAAAAATAATTTTCGATAAGTTTTATTCCTTGAAACATTTTGATAGGACTGATATTTAATGAGATAAATGAGTTTAAAAATTAAAATAACTGCCATCTAAGGCCGTGTAATGAATTAAAAAACAAATGACTTCGTCTATAAGGGGCCTTGGACAGCAACAATCGAAAGCTATGAAAGATAGCCTACAGAGAATGTTTATGTGTTTGTATGAAGTAATATCGGAAGCTAAATTAACCGATTTGTATAATTAATTATTAATTCACCATTGGAAAGTGTAGTTTCTCTAGATGGACATAATGCTATAATGTTATTACAGTAACTTCTGAGTGAATCGAGGACAGGTAAGATTAAAATAGCTTCTTATGCACAGAAAACTTGATAGGCTATTCTGTACATTCGTTTCCTGTATTTCCTAAAATAATTTTTATGACCAAATGAGTGGTGTCTGGATCAAAATGATCGCATTTTAATTATGCAAATACAATTTAAATTAAGTAACATAATAAACGATTTATCCTTATATCAAACACGAATGTTCCCTGGATCAAATGTCCTATTTTAATTATGTAATTACTTTATATTTATTTCTAACGGGTGCAGCGGAGCGCACGGGTACGGCTAGTAGATAAATCTAATATATAAAAGTGAATGTGGGTATGTATGTATGTATGTATGTATGTATACATGCATGTACTGTATGTATACATGCATGTATGTATGTATGTATGTATGTATGTATGTATGTATGTATGTATGTATGTATGTATGTATGTATGTTCCCTATACAAATCTACACGCTTTGACCAATATGTACCAAGGTTTGAACATTTAACCTTCATAACCAGGAGAAGAACATAGGCTATATTAAAATTGTTAAAATGGACGTTAAATTAATTAAAACAGTAAAAAATAAAAATAAATACGATCAAACATTCATGTATAATACTAAAATGCAATCTTCTATAGTCAATTGTTCTTTATTATTGTCTGTTGTATTCAACATAGACTTTCATGAGGCCATGGAAAAAGTAAAACGATATAAAATAACATTGTAGATACATCATGAAGGCCAAAATGTAGACAATTCATGCAGTAAGTATCCTTATGCAGTCCAGAACCGTATTATGTATTTCTCGAGACAGTTGTAGATAATGAACAGACTGTGTTTTATCAAACAGAATTCTTAAATTCTTTGAAATCACAAGATTTGCCAACAGATAATTTAATACTTAATATTGAATCACCAATAGTACTATTGCGAAATATTGATCCACAAGAATTATGCAATGAAATAGGAATTGGTGTGAAAAAACTCATGACAAACGTAATAGAAGTGACAGTATTAACTGGCAAAACGAAAGGAAGAGATGTTTTTATCCCACATATTCTTACGATAGCCAGTAACATGCCATTCGATTTTAAGCAACTGCCATTTCAGTGCAACTAGCATTCGTAATGACCGTAGTAAAATAAAGCTCAAGGATAGTAGCTCAAAGTTGCAGACATTCACTTAAATCTCCGTGTTTTTCACATTGTCCATAATTGCATAACTTGCTTTCAAGTGAGCACACCTAAACATATATACACATTTATACAAAAGACTGGAAAACGAATTGTATGCATATCAATGATACTTTTGTCATATTCCTAATGTAGTATGTGAATATACGTAAGCCCACTGAAAATAAAATATTAATTTACATTTTCTCTATTTTTGTTCATTTGAATTGATTGGATGCCGATATTTTAAATCCAAGATTTGGACGGCTATCATTTCGATATACTACTTAATTCTAAAATATATATCTTTCAAAATATTATTGCCCATGTCCAATAAAATTTTATCTGTGTAATCAGGTTGCCAGTGTAGTATGTCAAGCGTTGTGGAAAGAACGGTCACTTCATTTTCTATAACATAGGATGTCTTTCAGAATATTATTATTTATGCTGAACAATGACTTCTTGCAAAATTATACTCTATCTGCATTCTGTATATAAAATAAAAAGTAATATATTTAATATGTTCTGAATTTGTTAGATATAATATCTCAAGTAATATTTAAAAAAAGACCGGGTATGATATAAGCGGGCGTACAGCTGTCAAGGGGTAAAATATATTCCAATATAAATTGAATTACATACGTATATATTGATTCTTTGGTACGACCGATAGATAAATTTAGGCTCACGATGACACCCCAACAATTTAGACTGGGAAGAAGAGAATTCTCTTATCACCATCAGCTGTCTCTGAAGCTCAAGTGAAAGCACACATAGACTTGAAATTACGTGAAATGTATGTCAGCACAGCTTCAGTTAAATGTACAGAACTTATAATTATTTTTTCTCTGCCTCTGTACAACGTCACATTTTTGGCGGGGAGGAAAGGAGACGGCAGAAAAATTAATGGTGTTTAATACGCTGACAGGCACGACTAAGATAAAGCACTTGAAATTTAGCGGTATCTGACCGGCAGAGATAAATAAACAAAACAAATAAATATATAAATTTAAAACAAAGTTGAACGTCTTGCACATGATGAAATATTTTCTTTTCGGTGCCTGATCTACAATTGTTTTAAATTTAGTTAAACCTGGCAGGCATTTGGCTAAGGAGTATTAATTCATGTAAGTGAAGTTAAGTAAAGATTCATCTTTATGTGCGAGGAAAGCTTAGTAAAACAATTCGTTTTGATTGTCTATAGTTGGGTTTCCGAAATTTCCGAAAATTTAACAACCAGTTCGTTTGAAAACAGAAGCAGAAAGGAAAACCCGGGCAACGCCGGGTACTTTCAGCTAGTAAATAAATACATAAATAAATAAATAAATAAATAAATAAGTGAGTGAGTGAGTGAGTGGATTAATTAATTAATTTTTTCAACACTTCTGAATAGAGCTAGATGGCTATTGTTGCTTCTGAGTATCAATAAATAATCCTCAGACAGAATCCATTATCGCTGCAAATTACTTTTTTTTTTTTTTTTTTTGCAAGAGTAAAGAGAGCGCGATGTTAATTCTTTCCATAAGGGGTGAGACTGGTGAAATTTTGGTCATTTCAGTCAAAAGAAATTCACAGTTCCATTCTATTTTCTGTGATTTCAGTACTCTGCGTTGCTTTGAAGAGTAAAAATTACGTCATATTTAAATGGAAACTCTCTTAAATTTGAATGGTATGAAACTTTACGAGCTGTTTCTTCACACATTTTTCAGCACAATTCGTGATGTCGAAAGTGTAAAGACTCTTTTTTGTTATTTTACGACGCTTTTCCCACTGCTATGGTTATCTGGCGTCTGAATGAGAAGAAGTTGATAATACCAATGAAATGAGTTCAGAGTCCGACGCCGAAAGTTACCCAGCATTTATTGTTCTTAAAGAGTTGAGGAAAAACCCCCGGAACAAAACTCAACTAGGTAACTTGTGCCAACCAGGATTTGAACACGGGCCCGCTCGTTTCACGGTCAGACATACTAACCGTTACTCCATAGCGGTAGTCTGTAAAGACTCTTACAATTATGATGCCAGGAATATGAAATTCCTACTGTATGTTCTATACATTGTGGTTAACAAAATAGGCCTACAAGAACATTTTTTATAACACACATTCGACATTGAAAAAAATTAAACTTATTTACCGGACACCAAATATTTAAATTTTGAAGTTGCATATAGTCTATATTTAAAAATTATCTCTCTCTAGGTAGATGTAAATTTAAAGTTTTAGATAAGCCTGCTTAGTTCGTTTCTAACCATATGAGAGATGTTGTAAAAGAAGAGTTTGCATGAAACTTAAATTTTGTAACAGGAGAAAATATAAATTTTTAAAATTTGAATAACTTAAAACCACTGATCTCATCACAGTGTGAAACTTGTATGCAAGAATACTTATTGGAAGGCGATGAAGTGTACAAAAAAAATCTCTATATTTAAAACCTATAAAACAGAAATTTCATCCATTACCTCCCCATTAATGATTTACATTAAAACACACAGAAAATAAGAGTCGTATCATCAGCATATGGTAACATTAACAAGGTTATAATCAGGCTTCGAGACTTCGGACCCGATAGAGCAGTTCAGTAGGGAATCCGCATAACGGCGTACTGAGTATAGTGGTAAAGCGTACAGTGGGTGGGGATACTGTAGAATGAATGGCAACAAATACTCAAAGGAAAACGTTCTGAATTTGAAGGTTCTGACGAATAATTTGGTTTTCATACAAATCTATTTTCAAACTGTGTGTGAAACTGTTACACGGTTAGAAAAGTCATTGCAAGAGATGCCAGGAGCTCTCAAATTAGTTGAGGAAATTACACAGAGAATTAATGAGACACCAAGTACACCGGTTACTGAACATGTAAAATAGAAGTGGAAATCAATTTTATGTAAAAATAACGGATATGGATCACTGTGCAATATAAACAGCAAATTAGTGGACATAGAGTCACCCGAGAATAAAAGACTGTCTCTTAGAGATTGTAATGATGTTAGGTTTTTTCGTCATGCAACGTAGAGCGCAGCTTTTCACAGTAAAAACTTTGTTTGGCAGATAACCGAAAAAGGTTTGCGTTTGAGACGCTGAAAATGTATCTTGTAGCACATTGCAATTCGGTACTGTAACTGCACTTCCTAAAGATGACCAATAGGATAAATGAAGAAATTAAAATTGCTACGTTTATTTCCACCATTAACACTGTGTATAACTAAACACAAATGCTTATACAAGACAGGAGAATAAATGCTTTTCACATTCTTTGACATTGTCATTGTGTAATGTATATTAACTTTCAGAATGTACATGTGTGTGTGTTTCCCCATACTACCGTACTCTATTCTAAATAGCAACGTTTTTACCTCAACACATCTCTACCTTTCACTACCTGCAGCGAGTCAACAACCTATAGTACATGCACAGTAAACTTATTTTATCGGGTCCAAAGTCTCGAAGCCTGGTTATAATTTTCAATAGAATTAGTTCTGTATAAACCCTACACATGCCTGTAGCCTCCATATTGCAGAAAGTTAACTGTAAACCTGAACCTATGCGAATGTGTAAAAACATTATTGTAAATTATGTGCAATTAATTGTACAATAACTTACTCGTTTCTGCTACAAGTCTAAGTTTAGGTCGTGGACATTCCGCCTACCTGTAAGCAAAACAATGTTTATTGTTAGAATGGCATCTTTTCGAAGATACTATATATATATATATATATATATATATATATATATATATATAACAACAGTTAGAATCACAAAAAATTTACAGAAGGAATATATGGAGGCATAAATATATTTCTAAAATAATCAACAGTGTATCTTATATGTGTCCCAAATATGTCAAGAAATGAAGGGAGGAAATGGAGAGGAGTTGAAAAGAGTAAAGAAATAAATCAATGAAAGAATAACTTAAAGAATGAAGAAAAATAAACTATAATGAAAAGGGAATTACAATTCTGCTTTATCATATATGTAAACTGAAAGTGTCATAGCTTTATAATCTAGATAGATATTATATGAATATTAAAAACACTACTACCAATTATAAGTGAGTGTATTGATCATTAATTGCACAGGTTTGAATAATTTCAAGGGAAAAATTGTTCCGGACCGGGTATTGATCCCGGTACCCTTCGCTTAACGCACGAATGCTCTACCGACTGAGCTACCCAGAAACTATACCCGACACCGTCCCAGTTTTTTCCGTCCCGTCGATACCCGGCCCCGGAATAATTTTTCCCTTGAAATTATTCAAGTCTGCTTCACCGGTGCAGGAGAGAATTTTTCTTCGTTCCACCCATCCTTCATTATATGATGACGCAGAATTTCTGCATGGAAATATCATAATATGATATTTACTAAGTACATATTATGTACTTCGGTACATTGTAATATATGATATGCGAAAATAATCACTTAGGGCCGTATTCATAGACATTCTTAGCGCGGGCTTCCGGTGGATGATCAGCGAACTAACGTTTTTCGTATTCATAAACCAGTGTTAGCGATATGATACGATATGAATCCTGTACAAGTAACCAGTCGATAGCCGGGGCTAGTTTAGCACACTCGTTCAGCGGGCTAGCGAAATGTCTATGAATAGCACCCTTAGTGATTTAATATGGCGCTTATTCCGTCGGATCCCGACCGCTTAGTCACTCGTAATGAGTGCACCTTTACACATCAATGTGTTGGACATTGTGCCACTGTCACACATCTGTGACGCAGTGCATGAGGGTTGGCCACTAGAGGGAACCTAAGAGGTGGAACTTGAACTGAGAGGATTCAATCCGGCATCGTGATGGGAATCCGGTGTGGCTTAGTGGATAGAGCGTCAGCACGTAGAGCTGAAAACCCGGTTCAAATCCCGGTGCCGGAGAGAATTTTTCTCCGTTCCACCCATACTTCATTCACATAAATTGACCTATATATTACAAACACAATATCATATGTTTAACATAGTTTGAAAACGTATTTAAATTTAAAATTGTGACAATTTAAAACACACATATAACTGAAACCATTGTATCATGAGGTTTATGTGTACTTCAATACTAAACAAAATATAATAAAATTAGTTATACAATGTAGACTTATTTATAACATAAAAATTTTTCTAACAAGTAAAATTCATAAAACTCGTGAGTCATTGTTAGGCCTACTTATTATTATAACACCAATTTGATGGTTACTATAACAGAAAACAAAATTTCCACTATATGATTTAGATATCGTAGAAGCAAAGTGTATCTGACGAAAACGTTTATACATTAGGATGCGTATTTTCCGGGCTATCATTCATTATTTATATTTAACAAGTATTAACAAATGTTAATATTAAATTGATAAGTCATAAGATTGAACATGTTAACATTATTTACTGTATTTAACATAATGCGTGGTTAACTAATATCTCTTACTTAAACGTTCCTAACCGAGTTTGGTGCACTAGCCTATTAACTTTTCGCTAACGGGCCTCCATGGTCTGTAATATGGATGATAATGAAGAATACATAAAGATCTGTATGCATATCTTGAATTAAAGTAATAGTAAATGGTAATGAAGAATTAAAATATAGACCTCTTTGATACACATTTTTAGGTACAGTAAAATTATGACACAAACAAAATAAAATGATTCTCTCAATACTTCGCTTTGAAGTATTGAGACTGGCTTTGTACAAACACAAAGCTAGATATTATATAACAAGGAAATGAAGGAGGCCTACCTATCTAGTTTGTAAGAGATACAAGGAGAGATAATGATGTTATTCGAGAAGGCATTAGAGGAAATTCTAAATTAAACAGGTAAAGATGCGGCATAAGAATGGATAGAAGTAAATTTCTCACTAAAGGAGAATAACATTATGTTTTGATGAACAATACTTAGTGCAACACAGATACAAATACAGAATATAAATGTTGCAAGTTGAGAAAAAAGTGTTTATAATTATGCAAAACGAAAACAACCACAGATTGCTGGGTTTTCTTACTATTTACTGCGGAGTACTAATATGTTAGACATATTTCCCAAAGCTGAACAATTATACATTTAACTGTAATTTATGTGATTGCAAATACTGGCATATTAAGATCGATTAACTCATAATAACCCCTGCAATTACACAGGACGTTGTAAATTGAAGATATGAGATATTGAGTATATGGTGAGCGTATTGTAGCGGCCATCTACTGAATTAGTTGTTAGTGAAGAAAAAAACATAGTCCTATGGTATAGGAGTGGAAATTTTCAGTGGTTTTCATAAAACAACCATAGTCCAAAGACTTAAAAAAACAGTCATTATTCAGGACGATAGTAGCGTTTGCAAATTAATAACATCGCATTCATATCATCTTCAAACGTTTATCCAAATAATTTTAAACTGCAGTAGAATGGCAGTATTGCTTCTTATGTACGCTGCAAAAGCCACCTCAGAGCAAAATACAGTACTTTAGTACATAAATTGCTGTCTAATTTAATGGAATCATCTTTAGGTGCAGAAGTAACCGCATGGAAGAAACGTAAGCAATGAAAGGAGAAGAAACAGGATATAATAAAGAAGATTCAAGGAGAGGCATACCTCAGCCACAACAGAGTATTTTTACTTAAACAACCACTGTCCACAATTATCTTCTTTTACGTATGTATTTCTATGAAGAAATTTAAGTTATAAATGTACTTCAGTTTCTCCAAGTTTCTATAACACGCTAATCCCTTATTCATCTGTCGGAAAATATCTTGACTTCTTTTTCGATAATAATCTAACTTGGAATTTTCAAGTTAAAGAAACGATAAAAAAATCTGTTCCTCCATTCACTGTTTGAGTCGCTTAAGAAACTTCTTGCCCCAGCAACTAAAACTTACCCTACTACAAACCCTAGTAATGCCGCACTTCGATTATTGTGACGTTTTGTTAAGTGACCTAAGATCTGAACTGTCAGTCAAGTTACAGCGAGTTCAGAATATGTGCGTTAGATAAGTGTGCAACATCCGACGATATGCTCACATATCACCGTCCTTAGCAAGTCTTTCGTGCCTCCGACTTAAAGAACGTAAAACTTACATTCTTTGTCTTTACTCTTTCGAATTCTGCTCACTTCAACACCAAATTACCTTTCGTCTCGTTTCTCTTATCTATACTCTAACCAGGACGTAAATACCAGATCACTTATCTGTGGCGCGTTAAGTATACCTCTTCACAGAACATCTCGTTATTCATCATCTTTTACAGTATCCACCTCGCGACAATGGAATTTCCTGTCACAAATTATTAGGAGCTGCAAGACAATAAACACTTTTAAAAACAGCTTAAAAGATAACCTTCTTAGCATTTCACTCCAATCATACTGACTTAAACTATCACTGTCTACATTGTTACTCCTTCCTTTAGACATGCATCCTGATAGCGTTGTATTTTCAAAATTGTCTCATAATAATCTCTTTCTATTATCTAACATTATTTAAAAAATATTAACATTCTATGTATTTTAGCTTTATTCTGCTACATAGTTTGTATTTAAGTGTTTAATTAATAGTTCATAGTATTTTGTTGCTTAATTCGTAAATAACTCTTTTATACATGCAACTCTTATCTAAATCAAATTGTTGAATTCTTTGTAAGTTCATACATATGTATGTATACTTTTTGCTGGTTGAGTGGAAGAGAACGCCTTACGGCCTTAACTCTGCCAGCTAAAATAAATCATTATTATTATTATTATTATTATTATTATTATTATTATTATTATTATTATTATTATTATTATTATTATTATTATTACTACGAAACCTTAAGAAATGGCATGATGAATTTCGTACTTGAAGTATCAACAACACCTATGCCAGATAGTTTCTGTTTCTCCTGAAAATTTATGTTTTTGGACTATGATTGTAAGAAAAAGAAACCTTCAATTCTAATAGTTCAGCACCATACTTCAAATTATTCGTCCTTACGCAATGACGGTGACTTTAGTGCCATTTATATGTACTTTAAAATACACGAAACAGGTCGTAGTAGCTGCAGAGATGAAGACATCTTGCTTGACGCTGTGGGAAGATATTCCCTACATAAGCTTATCCGAAACTATAAGCCCTGATCACATATACAACAGATTGGCCATCCCCATGTTAAAAACTGTAACATGTTGAAGACAACCACCAGGATCACCACCGTCGATTGGGAACGACCGCTAGATGAAAGTACTGTTGCTCCATGCAATTCAAATAAGAGTTATAACGTGGCTTCTTATGTAGTAGCTAGATGGCAGCATGGTGAAATTGATAAATGTTGTTACCGTCAAAGCCTATAAGGCTGAGCAATCTGTTATATGTGATCTGGACTATAATATGAAAGAGAGCAAAGAATTCATAATTTCTTCGACTTGTTGAAACTAGCTTCATATTAACGACAGATGTGTGACTATTATAGCATAGTGAAGAAGTTAAGTCTGTTTAAATCTTTAAAGAAAAAATTGATTAGCCTAATGTACAAACAATTTGGACATGCAAGCAATTCTCTCTGGAATACTGGCCTAATACTACAAAACAGTTATTGAATTTCCCGATAATTATTTAACGAGTACTGAGACCGAATCTAATGTAGCTGATAATTAATTTTCAACAAGAAGATTAATTAATTTTGCGTTTGCTGTTAAGTTTACCTCTCTCAATCTATTTAGAGGTCAAAAGGCTCTTGATATATGAAGCTCCTGCTGTATAAAGAGGAATGTACAATATTAAATGTTTGTGTGTATACAGTAAGCATATTAGCTGGTAGTAGTGTGCAAAGTACGTAACTGTTAACACGAAAATTATACGTTACTTGAGATCTACGATGGCCATATTACTATTTTCGCAAGTAGAGACCAAATGTAGAGCATATCGCACATTATGGGAGTTCCATTGTTTGCATCTCATATTATTATTCGTTCTAGTACATTTATTTCTGTTCTCATCTCCCACTATTCTTTGTCCGTTCAGTTCATAATATTAAATTTATTGATAAACTTTAATTAATAAATTCAGTTTTAAATTAAAATCAATACTCGTATACTGGTGGCTCTCTTGGACTTCCCCGATTTCAACCGCGTCTCAAAAGAAAAAGGAAAGTGCAGGAGTATTTTTATCATGTTCATTAAGAAATACAGCTGAAATCATTTCACAAAATCAATCAATATTAGGTTTATACATCAGCCCCGTCTGAAGCACTAGTACGAATGATATCCAAACTATTCTTAATTTCAGTCCAGGTTCTGTGTAACATATCTGATGCGACAGTTGCTATTGCTTCCACAATGCGATCCCGTAAACTCGGGTTCGAGTCCTGGTGCCGGAGAGAATTTTTTGTCCGTTATATCCATTCTTCACACTGACTAAACAAACGAACGACAATGCGATAAATTGACTGTGATAAATCGGGTTGCAGAAATTATCGCGATATATGACTGTGACTGGTTGGAATTCAAAATACGATTACACTTCATTGGTCGAAAATGGAATAACGTTATACAAACGAAAAAGTCTGAGTAATTTTTCGTAACAATGAGTACATATATATATATATATATATATATATATATATATATATACAGTAGAACCTCTATTATCCGTGGTAATGAAGGGGGTGAACTAAACGATTAATCGAAAAAATCGGATAATCCGTATCATAAAATATTCTCATAAATGAGCTGAATAATTCTTGAAGTTTCGTAATTTTCTCCGAAATCTTGTGTTTAACACGCTAGGTAGTGGATCAGAAGTTCACTAAGTTAAGTTTGGTTATCAAGGACGTGCTTTTAAGGGGCAAGGAAACTCCTTGTAATGGCTGTAAGCGGAAAGATAGGAATAGTAGAGGTCTCATGTTGTAGATTTACATACTCTATATACTTTATCCTTAATTTTTATCAAATTGCACACAGTTGTAACATCAGCCTCGTATTCAAATCACTCAATTATATACATCACTCAATTATACAAGGTGTTTCAAAAATACGGGGCATAATTTCAGGTATGTATTTCCCACATGTAGACAATCAAAATAGTTCATTACAACATGTGTCCGGAAATGCTTCATTACCGAGTTATGGTCTTCACAACATTGAAATTCACCGGAACGTTTTTCTTTCCGCAGGTCGTTGCCGTCAAAGGAGACATTAAGAGGGCACTCCGACAGTTCATTCCGAGGCGAAGGTTACATTCAGTGTTGTGTAGCGTTAGACTGTGCGACATGTATTCAAATCAAGAGCTGGCAGAGATACACTTCATGTACGGTAAGGCGGACGGCAATGCTGCGCTGGCTCGTACCAGGAGAGGTACCCACAGCGACAATGTCCAGATCGGAAGACATTTGTACGTCTCCATTACCGTCTGTGCGAGTATAGAAAATTTAACTCTCCTGGTTTGGGAAGGGGACGACCAAGATCTACAATTCCAGAAGTACAGGAGGATATTCTGAATGTAACCTTCGCCTCGGAATGAACTGTCAGAGTGCCCTCTTAATGTCTCCTTTGACGGCAACGACCTGCGGAAAGAAAAACGTTCCGGTGAATTTCAATGTTGTGAAGGCCATAACTCGGTAATGAAGCATTTCCGGACACATGTTGTAATGAACTATTTTGATTGTCTACATGTGGGAAATACATACCTGAAATTATGCCCCGTATTTTTTAAACATCCTGTATACATTTTTCGATATTTAGGCCTATCACAAGTTTTTTTTTTTACACTCTTGGAATACATTTTATATAGATACAGAAAACCACAATTTAAGTCACACAGAGTTAGTGTGCACTCAATGTTGGTTGTTTCACGGTTGTCAGCCCACTTTGAGGTCTGTGGATATAGAGGGAAAAATTAGATCAGTGTCTGGTAGAGTTCTAAAGTTAATGATGACTTGAATTCTATATCCATATGGTCGAAAACGCACGGACTTAATTTAAATGCAAGTAAATCGCAGGCAATCTTAATTGAACATCAAAGATCGAAGTGTGACAAACAAAATTTGCCATCGATAATTGTAAATAATACTACTATTCCATACAGTACGACTGTGAAGAACCTTGGTATTTATATGGATTATCACCTGGAATGGAATGAACAAGTGAATCACACTTCCAAAAAAATATTTTCCATTATTCACTCATTAAAGCGACTGAAGAACTTTCTTCCTGATAAATTAAAATTAATCCTTGTACAAACACTCGTGATGCCACACTTTGACTACTGCGATATTATATTAAGTAACCTAAATGTAAATTTGAGCAACAGGCTACAACGTGTGCATAATGCGTGCGTCCGTTATATTTGTAATATTCGTAAGTATGATCATGTTTCCCCGTCTTTCCAAACTCTGTCTTGGCTAAGGCTAAGCGATCGACGAGCCCTGCATTCTCTTGTTCTCTTATTTCAAATTCTGCGCACCGCTACCCCAATATATTTGGCTTCTCGTTTTCAAAATTTATCCGCATATCATCAGCTAAGTACAAGATCTCATTATAACAATTTACTCATTATACCCTACCACAAGACATCTTTATATTCTTCATCCTATACAGTTTCAGTTGCTAGAAATTGGAACTCGCTTCCGAGTGATATAAGGGGTTGTTGAACAATAGCTTCATTTAGGTCAAAATTACATAAATTCTTACTTAACAGATGAATTGCTGATTAATATTTGTTACTTATAATGAAACTAACATTGTCCATTCTTATTATTATTATGTTTAATTTCTCTAAATAGATTTACAAAACCTCTAATGGCAATTACATTAATATTCTCATTACAGAAATAGAAATATATATATATTCTCCCTGTAACATAGTCCTAGTAAGCTTATATTAAATTAATTTTCATCATTTTACTAGCTATCTCAAATATTAAATTAATTATAATTCATTGAATTAAATTAGCTCATAAATTAAGTTACTACTTTACCTTATAGATTTATCTAAATTTAAATAAATGTGTAGCGAAGAATATTGCTGGAGAACCTTTTAAGTGTAGTGAAAATATTTGTAATTTAAATTTATGTATTGTATTGATTAAGGCTGGTTGAGTGGAAGAGAAGGCCTTATGGCCTTAACTCTGCCAGCGAAAATAAAACATTATTATTATTATTATTATTATTATTCCCGGGTAGCTCAGTTGGGAGAGCGTTGGTACGTTTAACTAAAGGTCCCGGGTTCGATGCCCGGTCACGGAACAATTTTTCCTGGAAATTATTCATATCAATTTCACAGGAAGTTATGCCTAAAAGCTTGGTTTGTATATAGATACAGTATGGCAACTCGAACAGTAGACCAAACTGAAAGTATAAAGGCTTGTAATAACACTCTCTAGAAAAAAAATGCGTACTAATATGACGTACATCAGTATTTCATATGTTTCTGTAGCAAAAAAAAAAAAAAAAAAAAAAAACAAAAAAAAAAACAATACAGTGAGAGAAAGACAGTCGGATAATCCGTCAATCGGTTAATAGGGTGTCGGATAACCGGGGTTCTACTGTGTGTGTGTGTGTGTGTGTAATTATATATATATATATATATATAATTAGAGAGGAGAGTTCGGCCGGCACTGTAGATCGGGTATCAGAATAGCTCAGATGGTAAGAGCACTCAGCGCGCCAAGCTGAGGGACATGGGTTCGATTCCCGGTGTTGCAACGATTTTTTCTCCATCAGTTTTATACTGCTTTCCGTGTTTCCCCTTTTTTCACGAGCATGAACTGTTGCAACAACTACAGTATGTCTATTAACACTAGTGTTGCCAACTCAGAATTCCATTTACCGCTGCACAAGCTTAAAAAAAACCGCTAAATTGTACTTGAAAAACTCCAGATTTTTCTTAACACATCACTTCCAAATTTGAAATATAAACTATACAGTTTTAGGAACTGGAGAATTTTATAAAAATGTAGACTGAATTATGGAAAATGTGTATCACTTCGTAGGCTCTATGTTCTATGCAAAATCGTATGGACAATTAAAACTGAATAATATTTTGCATTCAATATCACCCTACATCATTTACATCGAGCTTTCCAATCTACCACCGGCAACTTCTTGCATTTAATCTTTTAACGCATTATGGCTCCCCCCCCCCCCACATCTCTAAACTTTTGTACGTATGGAGTTTTAAGCTGCATATTTCTTCAAAATTGAATGAAGTAGATCAAGAATAATATACTGGACACTTCGGAAACAACCACATTCACTCCGTTCAAAATCTGATTTCATACTGAGCTGGAGACGTGCCTGCTAACAGTGAGTCTGGTTTTAAGTTTTAAGTACGTCTGTTATATAAACTGCAATGCGGAATGATAAATTAAATAATATATAAGACGACATTAAGATACATGGATCATATGAGGAGACAAAGAGCAAGGCAGAAAGTAGGAAAGCCTGGAGAATACTGGCTCTGCAGTGAAAGACCTGCCCATGGGACTATGAATGAATGAATCATAAATTATCATAAATGAAAATAATAATTCAGTTCATTATCTGCTGTTTATGATTAAACATATCAATTAATTTACAAAAACAATGCCTACATGATTAGACTAAGAGTTTAACGAATGTGGCATACCTTATTTTTACAACAATGGATGAGGCAGGAAATGGACGTGGTTGTAAGAATTCGAGTTATCATGAAATATTGATATTTTATACTTGCACAATGAAAAATTATTATTGCGATAATACTATATTAATCTCTGGTTTATGATTAACTAATTCTGTTGTCCGCAAGTACATATAAAAACAATATAACATCTTTACAGAAAAAGAAGCTTAAAAATATCGTCTCCCTTTGCCGGAATTATACAAAACACGCCAAATAAATAGCTAGCCGCTGACGGTAAAATTATGTAGTTGACCATAGTCCTGAAAACATTAGATTTAGCTACAAAACCGATGACTTGGCAACACTGATCAATACAGACCACGGACTCTGTATAGTAGCCTCGTTTAATTATTAGGCAGCGGCATTCCTTTTAAGATTTTTAGGTCTTTATTGCATGCACCGATAATAAAATGAAAATGCGACGTTGTCACGTCTTGTTTGTTGCTGCTATATATTAATATAACATGGAACAAGATACACTGCTAAAATTTGCAACTCTGGTTTATATATACACTCCGCGTGGAGTATTGGAGCGGCCTTCAAAAGACTTGACGACAATGGTCAGCGCGACATAATTAAAATTATTGAAACTACAAAGCTTCCGTCCATACACTCCGCGTGGAGTATTGGAGCGGCCTTCAAAAGACTTGACGACAATGGGCAGCGCGACATAATTAAAATTATTGAAACTACAAAGCTTCCGTCCTCTTTGACACCGCTAGTCTACTAATTGAACGTGGCTACTTTAGCAACACAGGATAAGCTGCGCGGCAATTCTTTTTATGTTAACCGTCGTCTATCAGAGTGAAGAAATAATAAACACTTACTAATATTTTATATGAAAAACTCATGTGTATATTGTTGAGAAGCGATACTGAGAAATTAAACATGAATCGTAGGCTATATACTATGGTAATTAACAGGTCAAAGGCTTGAGGAGTGAACAAAATGATAATTAATGATTAATGTAGGTTTTGTGCTGCATTTTAATTATGCTCCCATGCGGTCCAGAAACTTACTGTACCCATCTGTTGAGTAATTCGGTTTCGTGCTCCGTCCCGGAGGACTTGCGACGAGTTTAATCTGTTACGTTTGTGTTTGCGTCGGTGTTTTACACAAATTACAAGCACAACTCAGGGAAATCGCCACTCCAGACAGCCACTGTGATCAGCGTCAACTCCGGAGAAGGATGTAAGAAGATGGGGGATAACAAGGAGTGGAGCCATGAGGTGTTGGAAGGGTTCCCTTGGGGTTTCGTTACAGCAGCAGGCGTTTCATGCTCAACGCTGGTTGCTAAGCTATTCACAAAATAAATATTAACATTAGTTTCAGACAACCTGCATACAGTACGTTCTAAGACGGCTTCTGTATCTTCATTGAGTTCACGTTTGTGGTCAGATATCAGTGGCGACTCATAGGGCTTAGTTATTGCAGTGGTGTCACTCTAACTAACTTATGTAGGCCTATTTAACAACCGGCTCTGTCATTATTATTACAATTATTATTATTATTATTATTATTATTATTATTATTATTATTGTTATCATCATTATCATCTGTTTATCTGTTATCGCACTTTCAATTTCTTACAACCCTTCGAAACCGACATCAAGCTCATCTTCCTATACTATAGAAATATCTCGCCTCTGGAATTCGTTACCTAATGACGTCAGGGACTGCCGGACTCTATCACAATTCAAAATTAAATTGGAAAATTTTGTCTTAGTTATTGTTTTTAGGTATTGCTAGAAGTATTGTTTTGTGTTTTTTTATTTTTCTTTTTTAGGCCTAATCTAGATTAAAATTCCAAGTTTCTTGTTTATGTTAGTTAATTAGTCAGGATACAATTAATTATGATACTTAATCACTTTTTTAAAGTTTGTGTGACTGCAACCTGTGAATATTTTTGTGTGGATTTACTTTGTTTATAGTGTTTTTTTTCTCTCTCTCTCTTTATTTCTTGTGTAGCTTTACTTTGTATATAGTGTATTTTTTTCTCTGTTTATTTCTGTTATTGTATTTGTATTCCTGGTGTTGTGGAAGAGAAGGCCTGATAGCCTTAACTATACCAGAATAAATAAATAAATAGAATAAAATAAATAAAATAAATATTATTATTATTACTATAATTATTCATTCAGTATTCTGCCCAAGGACAGATCTTTCACTGCAAACCCAGCACTCTCCAATCTTTCCTATTTTCTGCCTTCTTCTTTGCTCCAAATATGATCCATTTATCTTAATGTAGTCTATCATCTGATATCTTCTTCTGCCCCGAACTCTTCTCCCGTTCACCATTCCTTCCAGTGCATCCTTCAGTAGGCAATTTCTTTTCAGTCAGTGACCCAATCAATTCCATCTCCTCTTCCTGATCAGTTTCAGTACCATTCTTTCTTCACCCACTCTTTCCAACACAGCTTCATTTCTTATTCTGTCTGTCCACTTCACACGTTCCATTCTTCTTCATATCTACATTTCAAATCCTTCTATTCGCTTCTCTTCACTTCGTCGTAATGTCCATGTTTCTGCCCCATACAATGCCACACTTCATACAAAGCACTTCATTAGTCTCTTCCTTAGTTCTTTCTCCAGATGTCCTCAGAAGATGCGCCTTATTGTATTAAAAGCTTCCTTGGCCATTTCTATCCTACTTTTGACTTCCTGGCAGCAGCTCATGTTACTGCTTATAGTACACCCCAAGTATTTGAAGCTGTCCACTTGCTCTACTCCCTCATTTAGAATTCTCAAATTTATCTTCTGTATTTTTCTTCCTATGACTATGATCTTCGTCTTATTTGCATTTATCATCATCCCATACTGCTCACAGCTGTCATTTAGCTCCAGTTGCATATCCCTTAGTATCATCTCCTCTTTTGCTAACAACGCGATATCATCAGCAAGTTTGCCTTGTTGGCGCAGTTGGTATAGCGCTGGCCTTCTATGCTCGAGGTTGCGGGTTTGCTTAAATGCGACAGACTCATATCAGTAGATTTACTGGCATGTACAAGAACTCCCGCGGGACAAAATTCCGGCACACCGGCGACGCTGATATAACCTCGGAAGTTGCGAGCGTCGTTAAATAAAATATAACATTTATAACATTTGATCAGCGAATCTTATGCAGTTTAATCTTATTTATCCTACTATCTTGGTATAGCGCTGGCCTTCTATGCTCGAGGTTGCGGGTTTGCTTAAATGCGACAGACTCATATCAGTAGATTTACTGGCATGTACAAGAACTCCCGCGGGACAAAATTCCGGCACACCGGCGACGCTGATATAACCTCGGAAGTTGCGAGCGTCGTTAAATAAAATATAACATTTATAACATTTGATCAGCGAATCTTATGCAGTTTAATCTTATTTATCCTACTATCACTCCTACCATGTTCTGAAAAGTTCTTTATTATTATTATTATTATTATTATTATTATTATTATTATTATTATTATTATATTATCATCATCATCATTATTATTATTATTATTATTATTATTATTATTATTAATGTGAATGTTAACGGTTAAAACGACGAAAATGAATTCCTGCAATGTGTAAGTAGGAAATCATATGAACCACAAGTCATAACACTGCCACGTTTGGGAGCGAACAGTAATGCGAAAAACAATAAGCCCTTTCTCTAAAATTAAACTTTCGGATGCATATTACCTTATATCCCCATATCGGTATACTAGACTGCACATTTATGTAAAGTAATCTTTTCTCTAGAAAGAGAGGTTTCAGGTAAGAGCTGAAGATGAGCGCGAGGGTACTTGTTGAATGCTTCCTCGAGAGGCTGTCAGAACTCTTTGATATGCCGCTCCATTCTTACTCCGAGATGAAAGCGAAGAGTAGATGAGAGCAAAGATAAATTATCCCAGGTGCCATGTAAAGGAGGGGGATGATAATAAGAACACAAGCCGGCGTGGTGAGGTGACTGTGACAAAGTGCCGGGCATTTTAATCCACGAGCAAGAGCAGGAGAAGGCGCGTTTACAAAGACAAGGAACAGATGAGCATTCAAAAAATGTGGATCACACACTGTGGAAAATGTAGAACACTTTACTCGAAACGTTTTGCAAGAAATAAAGTGACGGGAAGAGACGCATACTCGTGAGTTGCATGTGTTCCACTGTGAGCAGGACTCTTCAAATATAATTTTTACTGCTACGCTAGAAAGCACTCTAGTTCGCTAATGGCATGAAAAAGAAAAGCAACATTCACGTAAACAACACACGTTTCTGATATACTTTTATTATTTTCAACAATGTCTATAACCAGTGCCTAGGCAACCTAGGGCGGCAATTTCCAGGGAGGCGGCATTTTTCTGTCTCTTTCTTCCTTTTTTATTTTCTTCCCCCCCCCATATCTCATTTTACAATGAAATTTGTTTTTAAAACACTTGTTATAGGCATCCAACAAGGAAAACTCAGTGCGCAGAAACAAGCGGGAGTGACTGTCTCGCGCAGATGACGTATGCTCCCGTTCCCAGCATGCTCTCACGCCTACTGCAGGGGGGGGGGGTAAGAGTGGTATAGCATGCGCGCCGCGAGGAGTTCGAGCTGAGTTTTGCTTGTAGGATACCTATAGTAAATCTTTTCTGAAGTTTGTTCTTGAACACCTTGTGGAAGTCGAAAGTTGCATTGTCGCAGCCGCAGAGAGAGTAAAAGAAAGTATGGAGCTACATAATTATATAGTACGAGGCGCGTCCATAAAGTAACTTTCCCACTCGTCCCACAGCTAGCAAACCATATGTTTCTCGAAGCGACTGTGTGTTAGAGATGGGTAAAAATAGCTGGAACAGTTTATTTGAAACTGTTTCACAATTGAAACTGTTTCGTGATATAACCTGTTCCAACTGTTCCAAAGAGAGTTACACTGTTCCAGTGATCACTTCAACGTCCCACATGGTTCCAACAGATCAACAGTTCAATTTCTAAACACTTTTTCTCTTCTTTGTTTTCTGCAAAGACTACATGTAGCGCTATCATTGACCTCCAATCGAAAGTAGATATAATATCCATGTTCCACACGGCCTTCGTGCAACTGTAGCCTATGTAGGATCGCGCAATTTAATTGTACGAATCAAATTCCCTAATAAATCTCCTAATTATTAGCTGCCCATTGATGGAGAATATGTTCATGGTGCCCTGACATAGTGTTAATTATTAATATACCGCGAAAAATATCATCGGCTAATGTCATAGTTATTAAACTCTCATAGGGTTATATGGGTTATTTTTACTAAAATCCATTCATTTTGATTGTAGTTATTTGTAGATTTTACCCTTAACAGTAACCTACCAAAAATGACTTTCGTCGTCATAATACACTGAACAAGTGATTTAAAGGCGATTCAAGGGCCTTGAAACATGTTCTCGAAGCAGATGAGAGGTTGAAACAGTTGGAACACTTGGAACAGTTGGCACTGATGTTGTAAACATATTCTTCTGAAACTGTTTCTTTGAAACTGTTATTTTGGAACAGCTTCGTTCATGAAACTGTTTCTTAAAAGGAACAGTTTATCCCATCTCTACTGCGTGTACGTGATAGAGTAATGTCCTGGTATGGCGCATGCGCTAGCGGAACTTCCCGAGTGCTCTCAGTAGCTTCGTTGCATTGGTTGAAGATGGACGTTCCTATTCCAGCTCTCACCGCGTGTGAAGTGCGATCAGTGATAAAGTTTTTGAATGCACAGGGCGTAGCGCCGATTGAAATTAATCGTCAGCTGTGCCAGGTCTATGGGCCTAACGTCATGAGTAAGCAGATGCTGCCTTGCTCCACAAGGTCGTCTGTGATGTTGGTTGGCCTCCCACTAAACTCCTCGTCATGCAAATTTTGGCGTCCTGCTGAAAATTTCTACAGCAGCAACGCACCATCTGCTTGCCCATGGACCTGGCACAGCTGACGATAAATTTCAATCGGCGCTATGCCCTGTGCATTCAAAAACTTTTATCACTGACCGCACTTCACACTCGCCGGGAGCTGGAATAGGAACGTCTATCTTCAACCAATGCAACGAAGCTACTGAGAGCACTCGGGAAGTTCCGCTAGCGCATGCGCTATGCCAGGACATTACTCTATCACGTACACGCAGTCGCTTCGCGCAACATATGGTTTGCTAGCTGTGGGACGAGTGGGAAAGTTACTTTATAGACGCGCCTCTAATACCAGTAACACGTTATTATACTATGAAATCGTTTAAATTTAACAGCTTTTATAAACAAAGAAAATTCCCAGACCTCACCGGGAATCGAACCCGGGCCGCCTGCGTGACATTGTGAAGATCTGACCATTCTACCGAACAGCAGACATACTTCAGTAATGTTCTCGTTATATATAGATAGTAGTATTGTAATAAATGAAGGCGTGATAACAGGAAAACAGAATCATTATGAGAAAATAATTACATTCCTATCAACTACTCGTACATTACAAAGGGACGTGCCGGAAATTGAATGATAGTAAATTCATGCTAATTTATATCCCAATTCGAACAAACACTTAACATTCACTCTGATATACATGTTATTAGTAGAGTGGTAATTTAATTTGCTTATTATTGCCTCTTAATTAATGTAGATGTGCTTCGCGCCCAAGTTAAATTGGACGGCCGAAATATTCATACGAATCCATCAATCTAGCTAAGAGCAATCGACTGCTTCTAGAGTTCCGCGGATTAGAAATTACTGTTTTATTCAATCAATAACGAGTGTGTAAAAAGTTACGCCCGATTTTTAATGCAAAAAGTATTATTTATGTGTTTAATTGTTTCAACACCATGGTTACCTGAAACGAACAATAACCATAAGTACTTTGTCCGGAGAGGCCACAAAATTAAGTATAAGTAGGCCTGTTACTAGAGTTTTTAAGTGGACGACAGCGTGCATCTAGCAACGAAGTACTTGTCTGACGGCTCAGGCTACTCTTAGTACTTTTTAACACTGAATTGTACTTGTTTAACACTTCTAAATTACATGTAACTAAACACATCCACATTTCATTCTTATTGTTACTATTATTATTATTATTATTATTATTATTATTATTAGTATTATTATTATTATTTTATTGCATTGTTTCCTGTACTGATGTTATTTATATATAATATGAATTTTTATGCCATTCTAGGTTATTACTACACCGAAAATCATGCATAAATGGCTTATTATAGCACGTGTGCCTGATAAAAGGAATGACGTATTTGCTATGACGTAATACCAGAACGCTTGCTATTTTGGTTATCGCTGGTTTGGAATTGAACGCGTTACATCAGCTGCTTGTTTCATTCATTCATTCATTTATTTTATTCCATAGATCTTACATGAGCAATGAAGCTTTAAGATGTGGAACATGTCAACATTTTACAATATTACAATTACAATTTTTACAAATATTTATAGTTTTACAATTTAGTAATTTTCTACAGTTTTTACAATTTTGTACAATTTTGTTACATTTTTTTACATTTTGGCGAGATGTAGTGAGATGAGATGAGGTCCGAGGATTCGCCAAAATATTACCCGGCATTTGCCTTTTCGGTGGGAGAAACCTCGGAAAAACCCAACCAGGTAACGGATGACGTGAATATATTCGGAGAAAATCCACAAACGATTAGGGAAAACACCGGAATTTTACTTAAAGCAAGTAAAGAGATAGGTTTGGAAGTAAATCCCGAAAAGACCAAGTATATGATTATGTATGGTGACGAGAATATTGTAGGAAATGGAAATATAAAAATTGGAAATTTGTCTTTTGAAGAGGTGGAAAAATTCAAATACCTGGGAGAACAGTAACAAATATAAATAATACTCAGGAAATTAAACACAGAATAAATATGGGAAATGCCTCTTATTATTCGGTTGAGAAGCTTTTATCATCCAGTCTACTGTCAAAAAATCTGAAAGTTAGAATTTATAAAACAGTTATATTACCGGTTGTTCTTTATGGTTATGAAACTTGGACTCTCACTTTGAGAGAGGAACAAAGATTAATGGTGTTTGAGAATAAGGTGCTTAGGAAAATATTTGGGGATAAGAGTTACAGGAGAATGGAGAAAGTTACACAACACAGAACTGCACGCATAGTATTCTTCACCTGACATAATTAGGAACATTAAATTCAGACTTTGAGATGGGCAGGGCATGTAGCACGTATGAGCGAATCCAGAAATGCATATAGAGCGTTAGTCGGGAGGCCAGAGGGAAAAAGACCTTTAGGGAGGCCGAGACGTAGATGGGAAGAAAATATTAAAATATTAAAAATAGAAAATAAAAATAGAAAATATTAAAATGGATTTGAGGGAGGTGGGATATGATGGTAGAGACTAGATTAATCTTGCCCAGGATAGGGACCAATGGCGGGCTTATCTGAGGGCGGCAATGAACCTGCGGGTTCCTTAAAAGCCATTTCTAAGTATTATTATTATTATTATTATTACTATTATTATTATTATTATTATTATTATTATTATTATTATTATTATTTTATTACATTGTTTTCTGTGGTGATATTCATATACAATATGTATTTTTATGTCATCCTAGCCTTATAAACAGATTGTTACGACATCGAAAATCATGCGTAAATGGCTTATTATAGCACGCGTTACGATAAAAACAATGACGTATTTGATATGACGTAATACCGGAACGCTTGCTATCTTGATTACCGCTTCTAAGCGCGACGTAACAAGAAATGAAATGCCGGACAGGAGGTAACGTATCATTTATTTCTATTCTTCAAAAATTTTTTATCACTTTTGTAATATGACGTAAAACAGTTCTGTGGTTCAGAAAAAACTATATTAACAAAACAAAAGAACGTTTTTAACATAACCTGGAAGGTCATCCATTACTCTTTACTCAATGTCAAGACTAGGCGCAACTAATCGATACAAACATATTAAAGCAATTTGTCAGCTATGGATCTAGAACTGAATTTCTTTCATAATTTATTTCCTACAGTTTATAATGCTAAGATACCATAAAGTGTTGTACCAACTCGTGGATAATCTTATTAAGACACTCGTGAAAATTGTGGCACGAACGAAAGTGAGTGCTTCACACATTCACTCATGCCAGAATCATCAAGATTAGCCACTTGCTGCATAAATAATAATAATAATAATAATAATAATAATAATAATAATTATTATTATTATTATTAATATATTATTAATATTATTATTAATTA
Organism: Periplaneta americana; assembly: GCF_040183065.1. Taxonomy (NCBI): domain Eukaryota; kingdom Metazoa; phylum Arthropoda; class Insecta; order Blattodea; family Blattidae; genus Periplaneta; species Periplaneta americana. The sequence continues at coordinate 134,326,793 of NC_091129.1, forward strand.
TTATTAATATATTATTAATATTAATAATAATAATAATAATAATAATAATAATAATAATTATTATTATTATTATTATTATTATTATTATTATTATTATTATTATACTGGTTGAGTGGAAGAGAAGGCCTTATGCCTTAACTCGACCAGAATCGGTAAAATTAAATCAAATAAATAAATGAACAAATAATTTCAATTGTAGGCAAGGTCATCATAGTATCAATCTTTATTACTAGAATTTAGTTTCAACATTTTGCAAGGAACCATCTAGTCTAGAATCTTGAAGTAATAATAATAATAATAATAATAATAATAATAATAATAATAATAATAATAATTTAATAATTTAATAATTTATTTATTTAATCTGGCAGAGCTAAGGCCAGTAGGCCTTCTCTTTCGCCCAGCCAGACAATAATTCTAATTAAATACTATTGGTTACATAGTTATTAGGCCTACTTTAATATTTAGACCGTAAAACAACATGAAAGTTGGATAATTAATGTTAATGAGACAATAATAAACATTGGTAAGAAATAATAATAATAATAATAATAATAATGATAATAATAATGAGATAATTTAAATATTTATTCTGTGATATATATAACCATTAAACACTGAGTAACTCAAAACAGTTATTATTGTTAATATGAATTGTTAGAAAAAAATTCCCTTAGTTTATTCTTAAATTGGTTAGATGTCTGACAGTCCATGACATTACTCGGTAGAGAATTCCAAAGTATAGGAACAGCCACAGTGAAAGAAGATGAGTATGAGGATGTTCGGTGGGACGGAATGGATAATATTGAGGAGTGTTGTGATCGTGTGTCTAGGTTATGGTGGGTGGATAAACTTTGATGGTGGTAATAATGATCATGATGATGATGTATGGTGATGATAGTGATTGTGATTGTGATTATGTACATGGATTTCAGTACAGTAGCCCTAATTAAAGCTTAAAGAAATATTCTGATCTCGTATATTAATTTTACTTCGTTAATTTCTTTCTAAAACCAAGCATACTAAAAAAAATTAGTTGATTTATATTGTACTTAATTGTTTTACTAGACTTTAAAAGAAACATTTGGTTCTGTATTGGTACTCTAATCAGAAAGAAACTTACATTATACAATACTTTTCTAATTACGTATTTCGATATACGTCTGTCATATAAGTAGCAGCGGATTACTTAAAATTGCAATTAGACACACTTGCACAGGGCTACATATAAAATGAGCTACATGTCCCAACTGTTCTTTACATTGGTAAGTAGAATATTATCAATTATATCAATTGCAATTTTACTGATATTGAGACTATTACAATCAACTGAAAAGAGAAAATCAAGTCCGATGTACAAAAAATCTGATTGCGTCTCTCAATGCAGCACATCTTTGTCCTCAACAATAACAAAAATGTAGTGATCCTTTATACAAGGTTACCCACATAAAGTGTTTCCAGTTAGTTTCTCTTAAATGGATCAATAAGATTGAATAATGATGCTTCCAAATGTGTCCGTGGTTTGCAGGATCAAACTTAGCCCAGGAAAACATTTTTTTAAATAAATATCATTAATGTGGTTTATTACTTTATAAATGCCTTTTAAGGAACCCGGAGGTTCATTGCCGCCCTCATATAAGCCCGCCATCGGTCACTATCCTGAGCAAGATTAATCCAGTCCCTACCATCATGTTCCACCTCCCTTAAATCTATTTTAATATTATCCTCCCATCTATGCCTTGACTTTCCCTAAGGTCTTTTTCCCTCATGTCTCCCAACTAACACTCTATATGCATTTCTATATTCGCTCATACGTGATATATGCCCTGCCCATCTCAAACGTTTCGAATTAATGTTCCTAATTATGTAAGGTTAAGAATACAATGCGTGTAGTTCTGCGTTATGTAACTTTCCCCATTCTCCTGTAACATCATCCCTCTTAACCCCAAATATTTTCCTTAGCACCTTAACTTCGATCATCCTTAACCTCTGTTTCTCCCTCAAAGTGAGAGTCCCAATTTTCACAATCATACAGAACAACTGGTAATAAGCTTATAACTGTTTTATAAATTTTAACTTCCAGATTTTTTGAGAGCAGAGTGGATTATAAAAAAGTTCTCAACCGAGTAATAACAGGGATTTCCCACATTTTTTCTGCCTTTAATTTCCTCTCGAGTGTCATTTATATTTGTTACTGTTGCTTCAAGATATTTGAATTTTTCCAACTTTTCAAAGAATAAATTTCCTATTTTTATATTTCTATTTCGTACTATGGTCTGGTCACGAGACATAATCATATACTTCGTTTTTTCGGGGTTTACTTCCAAACATATCTCCTTACTTCCTTACTTCCCGCGTTTTTGTTAATCGTGTGTGGATTTTCTCCTAACATATTCACGTCATCCGCATAAGCAAGCAACTGATGTAACCCGTTCAATTCCAGACCCTCCCTGTTTTCCTGGACTTCCCTAATGGCATCTTCTAAGGTGATCGTGAATCTCCTGCTTTACCCGCAGTGAATTTGAAAAGCGTCAGACGCAAACTGGCCTATACGGACTCTACTGTAAGTTTCACAGAGACACATTTTAATTAATCGAAATTGTTTCTTGGAAATACCAAATTCAATAAAATTATTATATAAAACTTGTCTCTTAATTTATGCTACTACTACTACTGCTGCTATTATTATTATTATTATTATTATTATTATTATTATTATTATTATTATTATTCTATTTATTAAAAATGGCGCTGCAATTATACTTACTACTAATCCACACTAATAAAATGCAAATAAGGCGCAAGTAAGATAATTATAATTTTAAAAAGTAAAAATAAAGAATCAGGGCGGTCTAAGATTGTAGAATAAAGTACCGGGACGGCATCCTGGTACGACTACACCCCTGGTATTGTGCACAGAAAGACAGAGGGTTCTAGCAAATATTCATGAACATGAAATATTTTACTGTCTACATTTTATTTTATTCTAGTTGGGTCTCAGGGAAAAAATAAGTCATTATTCTTCCAATTTCTTGCGACGTCAAGAAGTTTCAGAGTCCCTCATCCTTGGATAAAGTCATAAGAAGTTCAGTTACTTGCTTATTTAAGACGAGAAGGAAAACAAATCTGTATTCAACGTACCTAATTTCACTTTTAAAGCTATTCAGAACTTATTAAAGTACAAAAATGTAATGAAAAATAGGGAGAATATTAGAGAAAATTTAATTAAAATTAACTTTGAGAGTAAAGTTTCGATAACCTATTAAATCTAAACTTCCGTAAAATTAAACCTTGTGACAAAAAAGTCCGTCCAAAATTAAAGCAGAATGTCTGTGAGTCCGGCCAATCGTTAAAGTAGGTAAAGCTAAAGGTTATAAAAATGTGAATACAAACGGGCAATATACTTCCAAAATTCTGTATAATACTATATTACATTCTATAAGTACTTGGCTCAGATTACAAGTGTACCCGTAATGATTATATAAAATGGAACTTTCTTCCATGAGTGGAAAGATTCTCAGCAAGAACTACAGGGGAGTGTTGGAAAAACACAGTGCAAAAGTGTCCACGCGACATACATGTTGTATACTTAATTTTGTACAGTACGGTACCATAAAAAGTAAGGGTTTTCCCAACAGTTTTGTAGGCATCAATGGACCATCTAACGATTTCTTATTTTATCTAACAAAGGCAATGCCTTAAAATTCCGTTCATAGGCTTGAACAATTACATTACTAATATGGTATGATAAACTGTAGTTTCAGGGCTACATCCTATTTATATCTGTTTAAAGATTAGTTGATTTAAAATTCGGCTATTGGTTCAATGAAGGCAATAGGGTTCTATAAATGGACCACCATGTTCTCATGAACGGACCAAAAGAAAAAATTTTTAAATTTCTCAAAATAATGTCTACACAGGAAAAATCTTAACAGTGAAGAAACATAGATTCGATTAATGGATGTTGAACTTACTTTTAATTCAATTGTAATCGTATTATGAAACTGAAAATCATGAAAAACAAAGTCCTTGTCATTTCAATATTATAAAGACTTAACCTATTTTAAAATAGTTAATACAGTAGTTAAAAAATGTTAGCATACAACTTTAAATTACATGACAGCAACATGGGCTGGCCTTGCATTCTGGAGGTCCGGGGTTCGATCCCAGGGGCCGGCAATCCTAACTGAGGTTTTTCATGGTTTCCTCAGTTATTTTCAGGCAAATGCCGGGATTGTACCTCTTGAAAGTCCGGCCATGGACGGCGATCCTTCCCTTAATCCTTTCATATGTGTCAGTGAATGATGTGTAATGTCTTAAATGTTTGTGTTGTATCGGAGGTGGCCCTGGCATTGAGCTGATCCCTCATCCGGGGAGGCCCTCCATGTCCTTGTGTGGTCAAAAAAGTATGTATGTGATCCATAGATTAATTCCTCTCCCGACAGGTCGCGGCCCTGTAAGGCCCGTGTGGCTTGGGTCGTGTAAATGAACCTAAAAGGGAGAGGTTAAACTGAGAGAAAGAAAGAAAGAAAGAAAGAAAGAAAGAAAGAAAGAAAGAAAGAAAGAAAGAAAGAAAGAAAGCAACATAATAATATGATTGTACGTATAAAATTATTTTCTGGAGTCTGAGATTACTCTTATACTGTAGATAAAACAGTCTTCCTTTTCAAGACACACATGCTACACAAAGTATTTCTTTTGACTCCGCCTAACATTTGCACAAGCTTCATGTACCCATTTCCTGCAAAACATACACTAAATCATATTTTCCTCGATGGTTTCTTCACTCATGAAACAAAACCATGAGTCTTTAATTTGATTGCTTCCTGAAGGGAATTAGTTTCCATGATGAATAATCCATTTTAAAAAGCACCATTCATGGGAACTCCAGCTGGTCCATCCATAGCGAGTTCGCCATTTTTTAATCACACTTCAAGAACTCTGAAGCGATGATACAAAATTTATGAATATACAGCTAAGAATGAAGTAGACAGAACACTGCTTCCAGCTATATGTGTCATTTCATAACTTAATATCATTAAGCCAATCTACTCTGTACTTAAAGTTACGTTAAAATTGCAGTAAAAGTAACAAAAACGTATTTCAGCTTCTTGTCCAGCCCACGTGTTTGCTGCCGCCAGCAAAGACAACTCAGGAGTAACATACACGAGCGGGAAGCCTTGAGGTGACGTTTCACGCAAACGCAGTCAATATGACTAAGAATATGATAACGGTCCATTGAAAGCAACGGCTACTCTCCCCTATATGAAAAGTGTTCCTTGAATACCGTGAAATAAAGTACTCTGTCTTACCCGAATGGAACGGAATTTACGGGAGGGGATACTATGGCCCAGCTCTGCGACCTGTTATTGCGCTAGCTCTAGCTCTCTCCCAAACCACACCGGCTGTCTACACTAAGGTTCGATGCGAACTCAGGTTTCAAGCAGGCAACCCCCCCCCCACGTCCCTAGACCAGCTCCCACCATGCGTCGCCAGCCGGCGATCGGGGAAAGCTATGGAATGATGGCGAAATGGAGAAATGTTGACGGAATGATGCAGATACCTAATATGGGGAATAATCAGTTATCCACAGCTGTACAGTCCGCGTCACCGTTTTTGGCGTGTGAAATAAGTAATGGGAACGTTAAATGCGAGTGTTTTACATTTGCCGCAGTCAGTCTGACAACTGTTTGGCAAATGGCTGATATGATGTGCAGGACTATAGGAAGTGGTACCATTCTCAGCTGCACTAGCAACATGCACTTAAACTGGGCACTATATATCTAGGCCAAAAGCCAAAGACGCTGACGCCAGCTGTATTTATTTATTTTATTAGGTTATTTTACGACACTGTATCAATATCTCAGGTTATTTAGCGTCTGAATGAGATGGTGATAATGATGTAATGACGATGGAATGAGTCCGGAGTCCAGCACCGAAAGTTACCTAGCATTTGCTCCTATTGGGTTGAGGGAAAACCCCGGAAAAACCTCAACCAGGAAACTTGCCCCAATCTGATTCAAACCCGGGCCACTTGGTTTCGCGGCCAGACGCGCTGACCGTTACTCCATAGGTGTGGACGCCAGCCGTATGTGACGATCCCGACGAATAGGCTTCATCTAACCTGATGACCAAGATAGAACCAATCTTCGAAACGTCCTGAAACTAAATTTTATCATCAGCAGGGAAAGGATTTATATGTAAATACATATTTACTTATAAAGCTAATATAATTTATATTTTGCATTATCTTTATGTTTCACAATGTGTAGGGTTGAAAAATCCTACTTTTATTTTCCATATTTTTCCATATTTTAGAGTTTAGTACATATTTTCGTTAATTTCCATATATTTTCCATATTTCATATAAAACAGTCCATATTATATTAGGTTTAACAATAAAACAAAACAAAATTCCATTAACTTTTAAAAATACATTTCAACAATAGAGATTTAAACACATGTTCAGTAATCCCTTTAACATCAGAGTTATTTGAAAATTAGCAGTCCTATCAACAATGGGAAAGTAAGTTACAAAACTGTATTAATTTAATTTAAAATTTTTAACAGACTTCAGTTGTGCAGCTCAACAGTTAAATGCCAGTCAGAGTACACATAGGTTCAGTTTTGTAAATCATACTACAAAGACGGTAAATATGCCAAAAGTACGTCATTCAGTCAATTTAAAATCAAAACTAACAAGTTACATTTCAGAATTTAAAGAAGATGGTTTATCAACTGACAATAAAATATTATTTTGTAATTTGTGTCAGTGTGCAGTATCATCTACACAAAAGTTCCTGGTGCAACAACACATTACAACTAGTAAACATCAGGCCAACAAACAACTAAATTCCAAGCAGAGACAATTGTTTTTAACACAACCAACAACATCGAATGTAAGATCTGAGTTTAACATCGACCTGTGCCGTTCTCTCATCTCTGCTGATATTCCTCTCTACAAACTAAAGAATAAGGTCTTCAGGGAATTCCTTGAAAAATATACTCAACATACAATCCCGGATGAGTCAACACTTAGGAAGACGTATGCTCCATCCATCTACGATGAGACAATACAGAAGATAAGAGATGAAATTAAAGATAGTTCAATTTGGGTTTCCATTGATGAGACTCCCGACAAAGAAGGTAGACTTGTTGGTAATGTAGTTATCGGTTTGTTAAGTGAACAATATTCTGAACGAATTCTTTTACATTGTGATGTTCTAGAAAAGTGCAATAACAAAACTATAGTTAAACTGTTCAACGAAGCTATGGGTATCCTGTGGCCAAAGGGTATTATGTACGATAATGTGTTATTCTTTATTAGCGATGCTGCCCCTTATATGGTCAAAGCTGGACAAGCATTATCTGTTGTATATCCTAAATTGACTCATTTTACTTGTGTGGCGCATGCATTTCATCGTGTGGCAGAAGTGGTCAGAGACAATTTCCCTAAAGTAGATTTGTTGATTTCATCAGTGAAAAAAGTATTTCTCAAAGCTCCCAGTAGAGTTAACGTGTTGAAAGAAATGTACCCTGAAATTCCATTGCCACCAAAGCCAATTTTAACTAGATGGGGTACATGGCTAGAAGCAGTTGAATATTATGCCGAACATATAGACTCTATTAACAATGTTCTCCTTGCATTGGACTCTGAAGATGCAGTCTCAATTGATACTGCGAAAACAGTTACCTGTGACATAAGTGTGAAGAATGACTTAGCTCACATTCAGCATACATTTTCATGCATCATAAAAACGCTCAAAAGTCTCCAAAATAGGCACCTTTCACTATCTGAAAGTTTTGAAATTATAAATAGTACTGTGGAACAACTGAATCGTGGTAGAGGTAAAGTTGCAGATGCAGTAAGAGCTAAGGTGGACACTGTACTTTCAAAAAACCCTGGATATGAAGAACTACAAAAGGTTGTTGCTGTGATGAGTGGTGAATCAACAGTGAAGATTAACTTGGACTTATCCCCAGCAGACATTGTGAAATTGAATTATGTACCAGTTACTTCTTGTGACGTCGAACGCTCTTTTAGTCAGTATAAATCTATCCTCAGAGACAATAGAAGAAGATTCACTTTTCAGCACTTGAAAGAAATGTTTGTAACCTATTGTTATGGTAACAGACAATAAAAATTGTGTTTTGTTGAAACTACATTGGAAGATAAGGTACGTCCATTATATTTTTTGTTTAGTTTGATTAAAATGTACCAATATTTAACGTACATAGTCATTTTTTTATAATTTTAAGTCCATATTTAATTCCATATTTTGGTAAAAATCCATATTTAATTCCATATTTTGGTAAAAATAACTACATATATATTTACATATTTCATATATTTTTAGTCCATATAAATCCGTTCCCTGATCATCAGCAATGAAAAAAATCCACTCCATTCCATTCCGTCAAGAAATATTATTCCACCATTGCTCTCCCTCCATTTAGAGTATACTGTAAATATCTATTAGGTACGCACTCTCCAATCCTTTCTACTCCGCCTTTCTCTTAATCTCCACATGTCTAAATCCATATAATTATATATTTATAGTTTCCATCGTCTGATATCTTCTTCTGCACCGAACCTTTCTTCCGTTCACTATTCCTTCCAGTGAATCCTTCAGAAGGCACATTCTTCTTAATTTCAATGGCATATTGGTCCGTTAAGTACAATATCAATTAATATAAGAATATAATTCAGTCAATACTTAACAGTGAGAAATACATTAAAATTTATGTTATACAAAAAAGTAACATTGCATATATTTTAACGACAAACGTTTTCGCCAATTATATTGGCATCTTCAGGTCGAATAAAACATATTAACATAATGAACACTTGGTCTTAACTAGTTAAAACAACGTTAAAAGTAGGATATAAATTAAAACAGTTAATAAAATTGAGTGACGCAGCCACCAGGTTGTATGTAGAAAATGATGTATAGTAGAAAGCATGTATGACGAGGGGGACGGCAAAACCTCTTGCAGTATTGCGGTAACAGGTACGCAATCAGATTAAAGATGCTACAATTAGGGCGGTCGTGTTGCCGAGTAATGGTCACAGGATAAATCCCTGTAATTAGCAAAGGATGGTATGAACAAAATTGTTTGAAAATATTATTTAATATTATATAGAACGTTACATACAAGAAGTTGAAAGAGTTGGCTGGAGTTCATGAGAACGGCGGCACGACTGACCTTTACATTAAGAAGTACAGGGACATCATTTTATTTTTACTTCAATTTTTATTGTACCTGAGTTTTTGAATGTACTTCACTCCCACCCCTTCTACTAATCAAGTTCCAACTCCACACAGAGCCAAGACAGCAGATAGTAAGCAGTACTGAGTTACTGAGTATAGTACGTTCCAGAAATATATTCGCGTTTTCCAGTGACGAAAGAGCTTTCAATATTGATTCATATTTTCGCACAAGTACTGTCCGTTTGCCTACGTCGCATCCCGATTTCCCCCACCTGCTTCTGCTCGCCCCTCTGTAAAAGCTGGGCTGTCTTAGCTCTTTTCTGAAAACATTAATTTCTCTTAGGAATTGGAAGTTTACGTAATATTATACAGCTGTTTAATTTAACTTAAATAAAAGAGCCTCGTTAAGTAATTAACTGTCACGTGATTTCCTCCCTTTCTACAATCATGCGGCATAACCACTTGGACGGACAGTAGATAGCATGTCTGAGTAATTTTATATTTTCGGGTCGGGCAGAAGTGAAGATTGAATTAACAGTACGTAGAGTAGGTATAGCATTATTTCAACATAAGTTACTAGTACGAAGGACGAAACTGGCAATTGGAATTAGATGCAATAGTCTATAGTGCGATAATATGCACAAAAGAACTGAAGCCTGTATCGAAATGAACGGCCACCATTTTCAAAATTGTGTTTAAATATTCATATTATGATTATTTTTCAATTTAACTTCTTTCTCTATATTGTACGCTAATGTGCTGTAGAGAGTATAATATACACTGCATAATGAATACGTTCGCATGGATAACTCACTTCGTGAGTAAAAACACTTATTCTTAATACAGTACTGTACTTTCATTAAAGAAAAACCTAATGAAAATTATCAAACTCAGAATCGCGATATTTCCTATTTACGTAAATGGATGAACTACTTTTCTTCCTTCCTATACCTAGTAGAGTGATTTGTATTTTACGCCAGTATCATCGAACTCCAGTCTTGGAGGAGGGAGCAAGCGGTGTTTCCGGTTCTCTAAAGGTATAGACAGGTTAATATTAGAAATGTTAGTAAAAATAAAATGACGTCCCTGTACCTAGCTTACAAAGAAAACTGCATACCCGACAAGACTAGTAGATGATCGGAAGTTAATTCTGTATAATCTTAAACAGCGGGTTATTTGAATTTGTGTATTGTTCATTAAGCAGGTGGCTATTGTTACTATTACATCTCATCAACCAAAATCACGATCTCACGGGCATAGAAGATTCTTTGCAGGTTCTAAAAATTATCAATAATCATAATTACATGAATGCTGCTGAAGAATTATACATTAACACTCACCTAATAGTAACAATAGCCACCTGCTTAATGAACAATATCCAAATTCAAATAACCCGCTGTTTAAGATTATACAGAATTAACTTCCGATCATCTACTAGTCTTGTCGGGTATGCAGTTTTCTTTGTAAGCTACTTCTTAATGTAAAGGTCAGTCGTGCCGCCGTTCTCATAAACTCCAGCCAACTCTTTCAACTCTTGTAAGTAACGTTCTATTTAATCTTAAATGATATTTTCAAACAATTTTGTTCATATCATCCTTTGCTAATTGCAGGGATTTATCCAGTCACCATTACTCGGCAACACGACCGCCCTATTTGTAGCATCCTTAATCTGATTTCGAAAATATTACCGCAATACTAGAAGAGGTGTTGCCGTCCCCCTCGTCATACATGCTTTCTACTATACATCATTTTCTACATACAACCTGGTGGCTGCATCACTCAATTTTATTAACTGTTTTAATTTATATCTTACTTTCAGCGTTGTTTTAACTAGTTAAGACCAAGTGTTCATTTTGTTAACATGTTTTATTCGACATGAAGATGCCAATATAATTGGCGAAAACGTTTGTCGTTAAAATATATGCAATGTTACTTTTTGGTATAACAAATTTTAATGTATTTCTCACTGTTAAGTATTGACTGAATTATATTTTTATATTAATAGACATTCTTCTTAGCCAGTGGCCCAGTCAATACTTTTTCTCTTCCTGGCCGGTTTCAGCATTATTCTTTCTTCGCCCACTCTTTTCAGCACAGCTTCATTTCTCAGTGGCTATCCATGTCGGTCGCTCTATTCTTCTCCATATCCACATTTCAAATAGGCCTACTTCTAGTCGTTTCTCTTCACTTTGTCTTAATGTCCAGGTTTCTTCCCTATACAGTGACACATTCCACACAAAGCATTTCACTAGTCTCTTCCTTACTTCTTTTTCTAGAGGTCCGCAGAAGATGCTCCTTTTTCTATTCAAAGTTTTCTTTAATGTAGGTTATAATCTGTATTAACTAAACAGATAGGAGAGAGCGGAGATATGGAGAATTCCAAAATACTATACAGTATATTATACGAAAAGACCGCACAGACAAAAGGAAATATTATCATCACACTTAAGATTCGGGACACTTTAGCAAGCAATGCACGCAGAACTTGACTATAGAATTCCTTGAAGGACAGACATACTGTTAATGTAAACAACGACGTTAATGTACTGCGTTATATTCTACTCTTAATAGTACAATCTAGTGACGGTGGAAAATGAAGTAGGATACATACCTCATATGTTTCCATGTCCCTCGGCGATGTTGAAGGCGTTAGCGTTACAATGAACAACCATATACATGCTTGCAAGTAGTTCCAAACACTATTACTATGAATTAAAAATAAACTGTGATGGCCTGAGTTCGTTTCGTAGGGAGAGACGGAAGAATACTGTACCTCTGATCATGAACCGGATTGTACACTAACGCCCAGGTAAACAAAACTCAACGCGCCACCTCTTTCCACCTGTACTCCGTTGCACTGTAACTTCACGTCATCCTTAAGTTGACTCGGATCCTAAGTCTGAGCATCATCATCATCATCATCATCATCATCATCATCATCATCATCATCAAAGAACTTGCTTTTAAGATTTAAGAGTGAAATATTGAATATCAGACAAGCATTTCTGAAAATAAAATTCGTTGAAACAGAAGCTAAAGAAGAAAATCTTCATGATATTAGTGTCCCTTGAAGGAAATAGAAAAAAAAAACAATTTTTACCTCAAAAAATTGTAGAGAACACGGATATATTTGGGACCAATCTTCGTATTGGTTAGATGATCGTTCACCTCTGCTCAGTTATTTCAACTTGAAGCCAACAGTCGCCTTATACGTCTCGAGCCCTCATGGACTATTGTGTTTGTTTTCTTGTCGTACTGCTACCATAAGTTTCCCTGAGAAGCTTTCAATGAACATAGCCTCCTAGTTTACACTGCTTTCGTTATCTGTAAAACATTCCTTCACAGTTCATCCTATAACCCCGTAGAAATATTGCCTAAACGGATGAAATTAATTTTATATAAAATAAAATAGAGTCATACATGTGATTTAATAAACCTGTATTAAATTTAAACAAATAAATGGTGACTCATTTCCTAATAAACATTGCTGTTATTGCAGGTAACAATAGGGATGCTGGTATTCGTACAATCTCATCAGGAGCAACTGGCTATCGGAAGAAATGACCTAATAAACATATTCTACAACTTCCCACGATACAGCTTCAGTCAACGTTTCCTGAGGGTCAATAAAGCAAAAGCACAAGCAAACGGAACATCCAGTGCATCTGTTCCAGTTACGACGGACGATTCATGCAAGACTGGAAACTGTAAATGTCCTGATGGAACATGCGACTCCAATCTTATTATACACCATTCAAATCCACCGCCACGTTGTCCTGGTGGCAAATGTTTTCCAGTTCCGTATTCCCCAAATATATTTTCTGCATCTAATACTCATGCAACTTCAAAATTGGATCGCAAAATTTATCCCACGTCTCCTCGAGCATACTCTTCTCCACAGCCTTCACGATTACATCATCAAACTCCTATTCATTCTTATTCAAAGAATCAACAGATTTGTACCGATGGCAAATGCTCAACCCAAATTCAAGTATCCCCTTCATCGTATCCTCAGCACTCCAACAAACGTAGTGTATCAACTTATCCTGAGCGTCCAGAGAGTTGCCCTGATGGAAAGTGTCCTCTCCAATCGCTTGTGTCAAAGTTACTATATCCTCAGCCTCCTCCACAAATATGCCCAGATGGAAAATGTCGACAACCACCTCCTGTATTCACTCAATATCCTAAGTCTTCCTCTCAAACAGTTATTCCACGTTCACTTTACCCTCAACCGTCAATTCACTCACAACTTCGTATCACTCAAAAAATTTGTCCTGACGAAATCTGCTCCCTTCCGCCATCGATTACTCATAACAAACATAATTTTTATACTCCTTTCCCTGCAAATCCGATGTCATTTCTCTGCCTTGATGGGAATTGCACTTTCAAATTACCATCCTCCACTCTACCTCCAACACCACTTCCATGTAGCGACGGAAATTGTATCTTCCCTTTACCTCCTGAACTACCTCCATGTCCTGGTGGAATATGTCAAATTCCTCTCCCTTCTGCAAAAGTTCCATGTAGCAAAGGAATTTGTCTCGTCCCTATACGTCCTAAACCACTTCTATGTCCTGATGGAAAATGTTTCTTCCCTCTAGCTCCTATAACACCTCCATGTATCGACGGAAATTGTCCCTTCCCTTTACCTCCTGAACTACTTCCATGTCCTGGTGGAATATGTCAAATCCCTCTACCTTCTGCAAAAGTTCCATGTAGCGAAGGAAATTGTCTCGTCCCTATACGTCCTGAACCACTTCTATGTCCTGATGGAAAATGTTTCTTCCCTCTACCTCCATTAGGAACACCTCCATGTATCGACGGAAATTGTCCCTTCCCTTTTCCTCTTAAACCAATTCCATATAATGATTTTAAATATCTAACCTCTCTACCTTCTATAAAACTTCCATGTAGCGAAGGAAATTGTCTCTTACCTATATCTCCTAACCCACTTCAATGTCCTGCTGGAAAATGTTTCTTCCCTATACCTCATAATTCATTTCCGTGTCCTAATGGAAAATGTCCCTTCATTCTACCTTCCAAACCAATTCCATGTAGTAACGGAAATTGTCGCTTCCATCAAACTGATATACCATGTCGTGACGAAAACTGTCTCTTCCCTCTACCTTTTCAAACAGTTCCATGTATTGAAGGAAATTGTTTCCCTTTACATCCTACAACACTTCCATGTAGTAACGGAAATTGTCTCTTTCCTATTCCTCCTAAAAACCTTCCATGTTCCGATGGAAAGTGTCTAATCCCTTTATCACCCACAACACTTCAATGTTCTGATAAAAACTGTCCTCCACTTTCTCCTATTTCATTTTTCTGTCCTGACGGAAATTGTATTTTCCCCATTCCTAATATAAGATTTCCATGTCCTGACGGCAATTGTCCTATTCCTCTACCTATTATCACACGTCCTTGTATTGATCGAAATTGTCAATTTCCTCTACCACCAATACCACTTCCATGTACTGATGGAAACTGCCTCTTTCCCCAACCTCCAAAAATTCCATGTCCTAACGGAAAATGTCTCTTCCCACAAACAATCATACCACATCCATGTACAGATGGTAACTGTCTTCCCCGACCCCTTCCTACATCGTTTCCATGTCGAGATGGAAACTGTCTCTTTCCTCTACATCCTATAACAATTCCATCTCCAAACGGAAACTATCCCTTTCCTCTATCTCCTACAAATCTTCCATGTCCTAACGGATATTGTATATCTCTAAAACCTCCAAATACAATTCCATGTTTCAGTGGAAATTGTTTACTTCCACCACTTCCTACATCATACCCATGTCCCGATGGAAAATGTCCCAATCCCCTACCTACTTTTCTTCCTATAACACTTCCATGTCCTGATGGTGACTGTTCCTTTCCAGTTCCTCCTATAACACTTCCATGTCCTGATGGAAACTGTCCCTATCCTCTACCTCCTATAACACTTCCATGTTCTGATGGTAACTGTCCCTATCCTATACCTCCTATATCACTTCCATGTCCTGATGGTAACTGTCCCTTTCCAAATGCTCCTATAACACTTCCATGTCCTGATGGAAACTGTCCCCATCCTCTTCCTACTCTGACACTCCCATGTCCTGATGGTGACTGTTCCTTTCCACTTCCCCCAATATCACATCCATGTCCTGATGGTAACTGTCCCTATCCTCTACCTCCTCTAACACTCCCATGTCCTGATGGTAACTGTTCCTTTCCACTTCCCGCTATATCACATCCATGTCCTGAAGGTAACTGTCCCTATCCTCTACCTCCTATATCACTTCCATGTCCTGATGGTAACTGTTCCTTTCCACTTCCTTCTATATCACTTACATGTCCTGAAGGTAACTGTCCCTATCCTCTACCTCCTACATCACTTCCATGTCCTGAAGGTAACTGTTCCTTTCCAAATCCTCCTATAACACTTCCATGTCCTGACGGAAACTGTCCCTATCCACTACCTCCTATATCACTTCCATGTCCTGATGGAATCTGTTCCAATCCTCTACCTCCTCTATCACTTCCATGTCCTGATGGTAACTGTTCCTTTCTACTTCCTCCTATATCACTTACATGTCCTAATGGAAACTGTTCATTCCCACTTCCCCCTGTATCACTTCCATGTCTTGATGTTAACTGCTCCTTTCCACTTCCCGCTATATCACACCCATGTCCTGAAGGTAACTGTGCCTATCCTCTACCTCCTACATCACTTCCATGTCCTGATGGAAACTGTCCCTATCCACTACCTCCTATAACACTTCCATGTCCTGATGGAAACTCTTCCTATCCTCTACCTCCTCTAACACTCCCATGTCCTGATGGTAACTGTTCCTTTCCACTTCCCGCTATATCACATCCATGTCCTGAAGGTAACTGTCTCTTTCCTCTACCTCCTATATCACTTCCATGTTCTGATGGTAACTGTTCCTTTCCACTTCCCGCTATATCACATCCATGTCCTGAAGGTAACTGTCCCTATCCTCTACCTCCTACATCACTTCCATGTCCTGAAGGTAACTGTTCCTTTCCAAATCCTCCTATAACAC
Organism: Periplaneta americana; assembly: GCF_040183065.1. Lineage (NCBI taxonomy): Eukaryota > Metazoa > Arthropoda > Insecta > Blattodea > Blattidae > Periplaneta > Periplaneta americana. Next base: position 134,343,063 of record NC_091129.1, read on the forward strand.
TTCCATGTCCTGACGGAAACTGTCCCTATCCACTACCTCCTATAACACTTCCATGTCCTGATGGAAACTGTTCCTATCCTCTACCTCCTCTAACACTCCCATGTCCTGATGGTAACTGTTCCTTTCCACTTCCCGCTATATCACATCCATGTCCTGAAGGTAACTGTCTCTTTCCTCTACCTCCTATATCACTTCCATGTTCTGATGGTAACTGTTCCTTTCCACTTCCCGCTATATCACATCCATGTCCTGAAGGTAACTGTCCCTATCCTCTACCTCCTACATCACTTCCATGTCCTGAAGGTAACTGTTCCTTTCCAAATCCTCCTATAACACTTCCATGTCCTGACGGAAACTGTCCCTATCCACTACCTCCTATATCACTTCCATGTCCTGATGGACTCTGTTCCAATCCTCTACCACTTCCATGTCCAGATGGAAACTGTTCCTTTCTACTTCCTCCTATATCACTTACATGTCCTAATGGAAACTGTTCATTCCCACTTCCCCCTGTATCACTTCCATGTCTTGATGGTAACTGCTCCTCTCCACTTCCCTCTATATCACATCCATGTCCTGAAGGTAACTGTGCCTATCCTCTACCTCCTATTTCACTTCCATGTCCTGATGGAAACTGTTCCTTTCTACTTCCTCCTATAACACTTCCATGTCCTGACGGAAACTGTCCCTATCCTCTACCTCCTATATCACTTCCATGTCCTGATGGTAACTGTTCATTCCCACTTCCCCCTGTATCACTTCCATGTCTTGATGATAACTGTTCCTTTCCACTTCCCCCTATATCTCTTCCATGTACTGACGGTAACTGTTCCTTTCCACTTCCTCCTATAACATTTCCATGTCCTGATGGAAACTGTCCCTATCCTCTACCTCCTATGCCACTTCCATGTCCTGATGGTAACTGTTCATTCCCACTTCCCCCTGTATCACTTCCATGTCTTGATGATAACTGTTCCTTTCCACTTCCCCCTATATCTCTCCCATGTACTGATGGTAACTGTTCCTTTCCACTCCCTCCTATAACACTTCCATGTCCTGATGGAAACTGTCCCTATCCTCTGCCTCCTATACCACTTCCATGTCCTGATGGTAACTGTTCATTCCCACTTCCCCCTGTATCACTTCCATGTCTTGATGATAACTGTTCCTTTCCACTTCCCCCTATATCTCTCCCATGTACTGATGGTAACTGTTCCTTTCCACTCCCTCCTATAACACTTCCATGTCCTGATGGAAACTGTCCCTATCCTCTACCTCCTATATCACTTCCATGTCCTGATGGTAACTGTTCATTCTCACTTCCCCCTGTATCACTTCCATGTCTTGATGATAACTGTTCCTTTCCACTTCCCCCTATATCTCTCCCATGTACTGATGGTAACTGTTCCTTTCCACTTCCTCCTATAACACTTCCATGTCCTGATGGAAACTGTCCCTATCCTCTACCTCCTATATCACTTCCATGTCCTGATGGTAATTGTTCCTTTACAAATCCTCTTTCAACATTTACATGTCGTGATGGAAACTGTCCCTATCCTCTACCTCCTCTAACGCTCCCATGTCCTGATGGTAACTGCGCCTTTCCACTCCCCCCTATATCACTTCCATGTCCTGATGGTAACTGTCCGTATCCTCTACCTCCTATATCACTTCCATGTCCTGATGGTAACTGTTCCTTTCCAAATCCTCCTATGACACTTCCATGTCCTGAAGGAAACTGTCACCATCCCCTACCTCCTCTAATACTTCTATGTCCTGATGGTAACTGTTCCTTTCCACTTCCTCCTGCGACACTTCCATGTCCTGATGGAAACTGTTCCTTTCCACTTCCTCCTATAATACTTCCATGTCCTGATGGTAACTGTTCCTTTCCACTTCCTCCTATAATACTTCCATGTCCTGATGGAAATTGTCCCTTTCCTCTACTTCCTCTACCACTTCCATGTTCTGATGGTAACTGTTCCTTTCCATTTTCTTCTATGACACTTCCATGTCCTGATGGAAATTGTCCATTTCCTCTACTTCGACCACGAATTCTATGCCCTGATGGTAACTGTTCATTTGTACTTCCCCCTGTAACACTTCCGTGTCTTGATGGAAACTGTTCCTATCTTATACCAATTCCATGTCCTGAAGGAAGCTGCTCCTTTGATCTACCTGATCTATGTCCGGATGGAGACTGTTCCTTTAGCCTTCATGCTATAATATTTCCATGTCCGGATGGAAATTGTCCCTCTCCGTTACAATTTCCTTGTCCTGATGGAAACTGCCCCTTACATATACCTGTTCTCTGTCCTGATGGAAACTGTTCCTTTAGCCTTCATGCTATAATATTTCCATGGCCTGACGGAAATTTTCCCTCTGCTCTAGCTCCTCTATCACTTCCATGCCCTGATGGTAACTGTTCCCTACTTCTATCCTCTATGATACTTTCATGTCCAGATGGAAACTGTCCCTCTCCTCTACCTCCTGTAAAATTTCCATGTCCTGAAGGAAACTGTCCCTTTTCTGTAAATCCTATAATACAATGTCCTAATGGAAATTGTCCCTTTTCTCTATCCGCTATACTACTCCCATGTCTTGGTGAAAATTGTCCTTTCCCATTTTCATGTTCTGACGGAAACTGTTCCTTCCCTCTACCTCCTATATCACTTCCATGTTCTGACGGAAACTGTCCCTTCCCGGTACCACCTTAACCACTTCCGTATTCACAGGGGAAAATATCTGTCCCTTTAATAGCCTACATCACTTGCATGTCGTTACATCAGAACTACAGTGGGTTATCTTGACAAACTGTGGTTTCGAGATAAACTAGTTTTAAGTTAGCTTCATTTTGTAGATCAGTGGTGCTTGTCAGTTTCTTGTTGTTTTAGCTTCATATTAAATCAAAAGCTTGTTTACATATTGCACTCTATGTTCAATAGGAATTTTTATCCTCATTATTTAAAATATGATTTTCGCAAGATATCCCACTGTTGTTCTGAGGTAACGATGTCGAGATGGGAATTGCCCGTATGCCTTCATCACTTTTATTTGCAAGTACGTTACCCCGTCTCCTGTTAGGTAACATCCGTTGGGAACACTCGGACCCGCGAAAATTCTATACTACTTCAATAAATGAATAACACCTTTTGTTTGCTTCTGCTGCTGCATAGTTCTGGAAATTGTGCATTGTTAATCATTTCGAATTGTTCGAGTGTTAGTTGCATTGAATACCATTCTGTTTTGGACAATAATAATTTAATACTTAATAAATTATTGTTTGAATTAGGCTATTACGTTTGAATCAGGTTTGATAATAAGAAACGAATATATTTAATTATAAGTATAATAATATTTGCAAACATCCTGTTAACAGAGTTATCACCTAAATGAAGCAATGAAGTATTAATGGCCGTTTATATCATATTTTTTGTACGATCGTGTTTTTTTTTTTTTTGTTGTATTTACAACTATTGTTGTTAGGTCTTGAAGGTTGGAATTCCCACACAGAAACTTGTTGCTAGGGAAACCAAATTATTCCTCATAACATAAAACTATACTGAAATAGACCCTTTGCAGTGCACTTACTGTTACTTAGTTACCTTTACAGCACAGTTTTGTGAAGGCTTTGGAATAATATTGCTCTAAATTTTCAATGCAAAATATATTGTATTTGCAATGTTAAAAATATGATCGTGCGCAAAATGCTGTACAATACACTTTTATGAAATGCATTACAAAACCTCGGAAATTGAAAAACTCGCTCTGCTCGTTTTTTCAAACCTTACCTCGATTTCAAACCTTACCTCAAACCTTACCTTGTATCGTTATATACTATTATACAACTTAGTAACGGATTATATACTGAATTGAGAAGAAATATAAAGTTTGCTTGAAGAAACTTTATTGCACAGATTAACCGTGTACTTCAACATTTTTTTTTTTTTCGGAAATATGCGGAGACTATTATGTGTGTAATAATAATTTAAATATAATGACGCACAATTACTAGTGAGGCCAAGATATTGTGACTAGCTTCTGAATGGAGACAACAATAGGAACATATCGCTCGTCACTTTAGTTAATCAATGAAGACGTGGCATAAAGTGTATTTTTATATCCAACATTGAGGGTAAATATATATTTAAAATAACACAATTTAAGGGCATATGTACGTGAACGACCACAAATATTATCAGAAAATGCAGGCTCTAAATTTCTAAAATTTTATGAGGAAATAAACTCACAATTGAACAAAAATTACAAGGTACCACAACAAGACTTATTAGAACTTAAAAATCTGATAAAGGTATAAAAAAGATTACTAATAATATTTTAAAAAATTCACTTTTTACTTTATATTCAATTTTTCAAAATTTGAAAATTTTCACACATATTATTTCATAACTTCACAACCATTAGAGACAGAATTCTGAAATTTTGTACACTGATTTAACATGCATTTATGCAGAAGGTAGGCTACAATAACGTCCATTTCATTGAAAATAGAAAAATTAGGTCACAAAACATTATGTAAATTTTAAAATATTTTATATAGAATAAAGAAAGAATTAACTGTATTAAAATAAATAACTCTACATCTCTGAGAGTAATCTACTTTTCAGAAATAAGTGTTTATTACATGCAGGAAAAATATTAAAGCTGTCAGAGAGACCATAACAATGTTATGGTTACCAAATGATGTAACTGCAGAACTTTTTTTAAATACTCAGATAAAACTGGTTTGAAAAATATTATTAGTAAACTTTTCTATACTTTTTCAGATATTTAAGTTCTAATAAGTCCTACTGTGGTACCTTATAATTTTTGTCCAATTGCGAGTTATTTTTTTGAAAAATTTTAGAAATATAGAGCCTGCATTTTCTGATAATATTTGTGGTCGTTCACGTACATATACCCTTAAAACATCGTCTCTGAGTTTAGATTCCCTGTGATAGACTAAGCCGTGACATCGGTTTATGTCTTTTATTACGGATAAATCTTTCAATTTCAATAACATATTGTAATAATGCTATCTGCAACAGTCATATACGGTTACTCATCTTTCTTTAACTCCTCGTTTCTTTCCTGTAATTCACATGAAGCATTGGTAACAACTATATACTGTACATTTTTATATTTAATTATCTTTCTCTCTGCTCATTCATGCAGCCATTCTCCCACCTACTTACCTATATTCGTCTCTTTCTCTGTGTGGCTACCTACCTAACTATAGTCGCGACGCTGTTATTCCCGGCGTGACTCCTCCTCTTTGCTTAAGTCTAAAGGAAGTGAAGGCTCTATAAAGTCTAGGTAGGTAGTATCGTTCGCCATTTTTGTTCTTTCGTTGACGAGCTACCACACGAGGAATCTATTTGCCGCACCGTTTAAACATTATCATGTCGTAGCTCCTATGATAATAAATCAAACGCACTGTAATTCAGCAAATAATTGAGCGGCAAATAACGTCCTCGTGTGCTTTCCGCGACGAAAGAGCCAAAATGGCGGGCGATTATATATTAGTATTTATCCAGCCTTAGGAAATGATTTACATCTTCATCAGCGAATCACAAGACGCACACGTTTAAATGTAGCCGACCTGCAACGTGATTGGCTGCCGGAAATAAGAGCGACGGGACTATACCTACTTATCTAGCTTTATTCATTTATGTAGCTATTCGAAAATTAGTTGTAACAACATTACCAATCAGTTCCACTTGCGGTGACTAATGTAAGCTGGTAAGATGAGATTCTCGTGTTGCCTGATTTGTGTTATCTGTATGCCATAAAGTAATAATCTCATTATTTATGCTCTATATGCACTGATTGTAATAATAAGACTATTTATCTGCAACGCCCTATGGCTAAAAATGTAAATACTCGTAAGAGTAGGATGATCTCAAAATTATGTTTATTGTTTACGATTATGAAGGCGTATTAATCACTCATTCTGTTGCCATTAGAATGCTCGTGGATGCTGTATATTGTAGTCACTTTTTAGAACACCATTTACGACCAACATTGCGCCGGAAGCGCCGAAATTTCTTTGATATCCATCTCATTGTGTTTCACAATGGTATTCGTCACATGGTTTGTCCAAGTGGTAAGTTTACGTAACAGATAGAACTGGGAAATTCTAGAGCATCCTACGTATTCTCCGACTATGAGACATTGCCATATCGGAGGTTCAGAGCACAAGGGAATCAAGTAACAAAAATAAAATTTTCAGAAAATTAGACTTAAATTCTTTATGTATAGTTAATAACCAATTAAAGAGGAGAATGTTTTTAAACATCTGCACCTAAATTTGCAAAGATTGTGAGGACATGATTCTTTTATGCTCTGAAAGTAGCCTCATCTAAGGTATGTACAGACGAAATATCTCCCAATTGGCCAAAAGTGGACTTGATTCCCTTGTACTCTGAACGCCCCGTATATCGTTGGCTAAGGTATTACAACGTTGTAATGTGCATCACCAAAAAAAAAATTAGTGTTACAGTGTCCTATAATGTAGTATCTACTTCAGAAGACTGTCACAGAATGGAAGCATTCACTAGTGTAGACACAAATGTTGACATTTGTAGGGTGCATGTCTATTTGTATTGTATTTGAAGAGTACAGAGGAAAGCAATCAAAGTCACATTTCAGTTAAGAGTTATGTTACCTTCTAATTTAGTATATTACTGTTATATTTATTACTGCTCCTAACGAAATAGTAATATGCGTTACCAGAGCGGTATGTTGAAGTTTTCATGTTCGAGGAAAAGTTTGAAAAAGCGAAACGTAGTTGAGCTTTTTTTAATTTCCGAGAATTGAAAGAAAACATACAACTCCTGTATCGTACATTATTTTGTGCGAAGATCGTTTATTACATACCTGAAAGAGGAATTTCTAATTAGTTGCAATGAAATCTCCATCTTGGTTTCTGTTCAATGACGGAAAATTTGCAAACAAAAATATTTATCTTCAACATTGTTGCTTTAAAATGTTTTCTGTGTTTACTATACTCCAGCAGGGCGTGACAGACGTCAGTCTTTTTTTTTCTCCCCCCCCCCAGTCTATGATGAGTCTGGAATCTTGTTGATTTTTTCACGGCTTCCTTAATGTTACTTGCATCACGAATGCAGTAACTTTAGTGGAGTTGTAGAGTTTACTTAATTTTTGCAAATATTTAAAAACAATAATTAACAGTGCAATTTAGGTGAAATTGCAGTGGTAAGTTTCCAATTTATAATTATTACTATATTGAACGTCTCTAAAAATAATATGTTAAAAGCCTAAAGCAGTAAAATCAATATGTCACTTAAGCGGTAAGAAGGGGGAAATTGTTATGTGTGTTAGGTTGGGAATACTGAATGTGGAATTTTAGACTTTCCGCGGATTGGTTTTGTGCGGAAACCAAGCAAATACGCACGATCTCGCGCAAAAGTATGAAAGGATGACTATATCCATAGTGATAATTCTAATTTACCAGTTATGATAAGAAAAACATTAAAGTTTGCAGTAATATACTGAATTAGATGATGGCATCATCCTTATGGCCATCGGGACTTTGTTTTTTTTTTCCCACTGTACTCTTCAATTATTTACACTCCACGGTATTCGTACATCGCTTCACAGCTTGAATATCAAACATGTCAAAAAAATCTTAATATTATTCTGAAGTTTTAATTATAGTCACAGTCTTGTTTCAGTATAGGGCCTATACAGAAATGGTTTACAATTACTAGTACAACACAAAGGTTACAATCGAAACTTAATATAAGACAGAAATATTCGTGCAATGTTCTCGAAAGAATTTTTTTTTTTAATTTATTAAATTTGGAAATGTGTAGGAAGTAATGTATTGTAAATTGTTCAAAAAGTATACAAATGAGAAGAAATACTTCTCCGCAAAGAAATAAATTAAAGAAAGCTACGGTTTCAGAATGAAGTCAAGTTTTTCCTACATCAGCTGTAAAATTTCAGTTTCTTAGCTTCTACTGTATATCTTTCGAGAAAATGTTCCTTATGCCCATATAAGACATAATTTAACATTATAAAGTTAGGAAATTCCGTATGCCCTTACTTGTGTATTATTACCCTGCAGCACTTTCTCCATTGATCTATGATCATCTTAGGATATGTTTTTAAAATATTGTTAAGTGTTATAAAAATGTCGGAAAGAGAATTCTTTAGTTAAATGAAATCTGTCCTTAACAGGAAAGGGACTTATAAAAGTAGTATTCGTACGATGAAAGAGTAATGGAACGGAGAAAAATTCTCTCCGGCGCCGGGATTTGAACCCGGGTTTTCAGCTCTACGTGCTGATGCTTTATCCACTAAGCCACACCGGATACCACCCCGGCGTCGGACAGAATTGTCTCAGATTAAGTTCCAACTCTTGGGTTCCCTCTAGTGGCCGCCCTCTGCACTACGTCATAGATATCTATGAAACTAGGACCGAAGTCCACACATGTGCTGAGGTGCACTCGTTATGAGTGACTGGTTGGCCGGGATCCGACGGAATAAGCGCCGTCTTAAATCACGAAGTGATTTACGCATATCATATATATATTATTTTAATGTACCGAAGTACATATGATATTTCCATGCAGATAATCTGCCAACCAGTCACTCATAACGAGTGCACCTCAGCACACGTGTGTGGACTTCGGTCCTACTTTCATAGACATCTATGACATAGTGCAGAGGGCGGCCACTAGAGGGAACCCAAGAGTTGGTACTTAATCTGAGACAATTCTGTCCGACGCCGGGGTGGTATCCGGTGTGGCTTAGTGGATAAAGCATCAGCACGTAGAGCTGAAAACCCGGGTTCAAATCCCGGCGCCGGAGAGAATTTTTCTCCGTTCCATTACTCTTTCATCGTATGACGCAGATTATCTGCATGGAAATATCATATGTACTTCGGTACATTAAAATAATAATATATAGTATTCGTACGCTGAACTTGGACGACTGTGTAAGAATGACGGCGCGTGGATGCACATCACATTCTTAAAGTGTACTTATTCACGCGAAACCAAAGTTCGATACTATGGTCTTGTGCAATAGACACGTATTCCAGTTGGTCAGAAATGAGGGAACATCAATCGAACTACTTTCCTGTGCGAAATCCCATTATATGCACTTATTCCTTCATCGTCTAAAAGACATCCGGCTGTACTAATTTGTATTGTGATAATTATGATAACGCTTCAGTTTTCCTTAAGATATGAACACCTTAATGGCATTTTGCCAACTGAAAATAACATGCGTTTGATGAAATTACAAAAACTATTTAAATAATTGATTAAATGGCGATCTTACTCGTGTTAATTATATAAGCATGTGCGGCTTACAGCTGTTTCGGTGCTATTCGACACCATCCTCAGAGCCTACTAGATCTCGGCGCTCTCTCAACTTCGCTGCCTGTTTTGTGGGTGCGTTCGTGTGATGAAGAGTTGTGTCAAATAGTGTGTGTGTTCTGAAATTGATATGTGTGTTGAGAATTTGATTGGGGTGTGTTTTAGTGTGTCTGTATATTTCATATTGTTCTAGTGTGTTGAGTTTTTGGTTTTTGGGTTGTATGTGTAGGATTTCCATGTCTGTATTTATGTTATTGTATGTGTGGTTAGCATTAGTTATGTATTCGGCATATGTAGATGTATTATGTCCTCTGGTTATTGCTTTAATGTGTTCTTTGCATCGAGTTTTGAATGATCTGCCTGTCTGTCCAATGTAGAAACTGTCGCAACTATTGCATGTGAGTTTGTATACGCCTGTGTGGTTGTACTTACTTGTTTGTGTGTTGAGATGTCTTTGTAGTGTGTTTTCTGTTCTGTATGCTATGTTGTATTTCTGTTTTCTGAATGAGGATGCGATCTTGTGTATGTTTTTGTTTTCGTATGTTTTCGATACAAAGAACACATTAAAGCAATAACCAGAGGACACAATACATCTACATATGCCGAACACATAACTAATGCTAACCACACATACAATAACATAAATACAAACATGGAAATCCTACACATACAACCCAAAAACCAAAAACTCAACACACTAGAACAATATGAAATATACAGACACACTAAAACACACCCCAGTCAAATTCTCAACACACAGATCAATTTCAGAGCACACACACTATTTGACACAACTCTTCATCACACGAACGCACCCACATAACAGGCAGCGAAGTTGAGATAGTGCCGAGATCTAGTAGGCTCTGAGGATGGTGTCGAACACCTGTAAACCGCACATGCTTACATAATTAACACGAGTAAGATCGCCATTTAATCAATTATTTAGTCCACACCTATGGAGTAACGGTCAGCGCGTCTGGTCGCGAAACCAGATGGCCCGGGTTCGAATCCCGGTCGGGGCAAGTTACCTGGTTGAGGTTTTTTCCGGGGTTTTCACTCAACCCAATACGAGCAAATTCTGGGTAACTTTCGGTGCTGGACCCCGGACTCATTTCACCGGCATTATCACCTTCATATCATTCAGACGCTAAATAACCTAGATGTTGATACAGCGTCGTAAAATAACCCAGTAAAATAAATAAAAAACAAAATCAAGTATTTATATTCAAATGTTAAAAGAAGTGTACGAAAGATTCAACATTGGAAAAAATATTTGCTTCAAGTTCGCGGGGGCTTTTTTAAGGCTATTGGGTTTTTGCTATAAAGCTTCGTTTTCTTTTCTTTTCATCAAATAAGATCGACCATGTATTCTATAAAATATTTTAAGAAAATTGGCAAGAAATCATGACATTAGTTGGCGGACAAAAGAACGAAGCTGTTTCATGTAGACACTCTGACATGTCTTTGAATTTAACAACTCAAGTACATAAGATGGCGTGAACAATACATTAACAGTCTTACTAATAAACAGGTGTATAGTTTTTATACGAGACTTATGCAGAGTTGAGACAGAAAACGTTACTAATAAACCTTGAATAAGCTATGGACGTATAAACAGGCTGTAACTATACAATGGGAATTGCTTTGCAGTAGTTATATACACGAAACCCCTTGTTTAAGCGTTGTATATAGCGAAAAAATGGCCGCTCCTCTAACAGCTGTTCGTATCGGCTGTCATTTTATGATGATGGTTACCTTGTAACCACAGAAGAACAAACCAAAGGTCATAGTATTATTAGAATAATATTGCTGTAGCTTGTACTCTTTGACCAAAATGTAGTGTGGTAGTCGATTAGAGTCAGTTGTCTATCGATATTTATCACGCAACACTAGAGCGCTCTACCGGATGCAGTAGAGAACCTCAGACATTCTATTACCTTTCGTAGCGAAGTAATGACGAAACTATGACGTAGCTGTGTAACAGTTGTACTGTTATACACGAGGTATGTAGTGATTATTAGTAATGAATTTACACACGACTTATAAACGAGCTACACATTGTATAAGTATAAGACCGTTAAACGTTTGTATATAGAGTTTTTATTATTAAGACCGTAAGAAAAGAAGAGTTTCCGTTGACAGGAATAATTGCGGTTCTAAATCGCATAATTATGCTCATGATGAATAGTAGGGCCTATAGGTGATTCGTTATCCCGTGAAACCAAATGCTTGCGTGCGCCCAGTGCTGCTCATCGGAGTGACTACTACTGGGGAGGAATCGGAGATTACGAATAAAGCTCTCTACCGGTGATCTCCGGTACTACCGTAGGTGGAACAGTGGACATACGGAGGGATGCGGGGGTTCGGAGCGAAGCGACAGTTAGCTCAAGGACGACCGGCGCGTGCGGACTGACGGTAGTTGGGAATGGAATAAAATGGCACCAAATCGGATATCCGTCGCATGGAAATTCTTTAATTTAGTTGAAGGTAATAATAAAGTCGTGCGCTGTAAACTTTGTGGGCGAATTTATTGTAAGGGTGATGGAACTTCGAATTTGTTAGACCATTTGAAGCGATCGCACAATCGCGAACTTGATGAAAACAATTATTACGCAAAACATTTGATACGATTTCTTTTTAAATTATTTTAGTGCTATTGTTTCCAAAGGCCCATAGTATAGGAAAAAAAAGTCTTGAAATTTCTCTAAAACGTAACTTTCGAGGCAATTAAAAACATATTAAATATTTACAAGACGACTTGAGTTATATTTTGCTGTTTAGGCGACTTGAGTTATATTTTGCTGTTTAGGCAACTTGAGTTATATTTTGCTGTTTAGGCCACTTGAGTTATATTTTTCTGTTTAGGCAACTTGAGTTATATTTTGCTGTTTAGGCAACTTGAGTTATATTTTGCTGTTTAGGCAACTTTAGTTATATTTTGCTGTTTAGACGACTTGAGTTATATTTTGCTGTTTAGGCAACTTGAGTTATATTTTGCTGTTTAGGCAACTTGAGTTATATTTTGCTGTTTAGTCAACTTGAGTTATATTTTGCTGTTTAGGCAACTTGAGTTATATTTTGCTATTTAGGCAACTTGAGTTATATTTTGCTGTTTAGTCAACTTGAGTTATATTTTGCTGTTTAGACGACTTGTTTGGAGTAAAATATTGAGTTTCTGAATGAAACTAAAGTAACATGTGGTAATAATATAATTACAATTATCCTTAAGTTGATATCCGCTTACATTTTTATTACAGAGCAAGAGTGGCGCGTTTTAGAAGAGACAGTTCAAATACTGACACCCTTTAACACAATAATCACAATCCTGTCCGGTGAAGAATCTGAATAAATTATGTTGGACAGTAAACTTTATCCCATTGATAGCCACGTTTCTCGTGCTCCATTCTGAAGCTCCCTTAATATATATTACATTAAACTAAACCGATTAGGATAATAATTTACAAACACTGTTGCGATTAAACGTGAGCTTCTAGGAGAACTGCAGTATAAATGTTTACATTAGCTACTGAAAAGCTTTACTTATGCGTTACTTTTGCAGTTAGATTGAATGTTATTAATTTGATCAATGACATAAAACTAATACGTCTTTCCACATATACTATGAATTTCAAAACTAGAAAAACTAGAAAAAAAAATCTGTCAGCTGACGTAGCACTTTAAGCAACACAAGAAAAAAAAAGAGCCGATGAAAGAGAGAGAGATTAACATAAAGGAGAGAATATACAACAACAAATTACAACTTATTTTAAAAGATACGCGGACGTCAGCGGACTCGAATCACTACCTGATCCGTGATGGAATACTCTGCGGAAAGTGTATGTCTGCGCCACAGCACATATACAACCTGCGCGGCATCAATCGGAGGTAACCGGAGATCTCCGATTGAAAGCGCGCAAACAACCGCTCCGGAGAAAACCTAATCATAAGCAGCACTACGTGCGCCGTAACATATAGTGAAAACCTTATGGTGGGGGTAAGTGAGCTCGCTTGCATAGCGAGGAAGAAACGCATCAGAGTTCACTTTCTTCTTCCTCTGACGCGCAGATAGGTTTCACAAGGTACCGAATGGCCTATAGCTATACTAATAAAAGATAAGGTCATACCCATTAAAACTCCGTGGAGGCTCACAGAAAAGTTAGGCTCCTACCTGTACAGATAACTGTATGATGTCAGACCTATGTGCCCTCGCCTTTACCATAATGCAAATACCCTCGGTACTCACTTCTGTTAGAGGCTGAGGAAACACTAAGGCTACAGTGAGGCCGGAGGGATTACACAGGTCAATTGAAAAAGAAATCCATGACTCTATCGGCAGTCGACCCCGAGTCCTTCAGGCTTACAACATTAAACACGAGGCTACGCAGCGTCCCCAAACTATACTAGTACCAGTGTTAAAATAAAGGGAAAAAAGCTGCATTGTTAGATGTAGTAATAAAACTGAGCAGCAAATGTAATCCATGGATACGGAGCACAGTAAGAGGATTTTATCACCGAGTCTCATATCACATTAGTGTGGAATTGGAGTGTGCTCAACCGAATGATGTAACAGGGTCAGAGAATTTGTAATGCGATGGGAAATGAGAGCTCTGGAGTTGGAATGGCAGCCTGCAAAACTTGACCACGTCATTCATCTCTCACCAAAAGATTATAATTGCATTCCGACATGAGGCTTGCATCTTTATATTCCTGCCCGCGTGATCCATAAAATCGTATCTAAAATCAACCTGTAGAGAGTATATTTTTATTTAATTACTTATTCATTTACTCCAGCGGTGATCAAAGCTCGAACTGCAGTGATTACATGTGGGAGACAGCCTATGAAGTAAGGAGAAAAAAAAGGTATCTATACTAATAATAAATCTGTAGCCGAAATTTTTCTGGTAATTTTCGATTTTCCAAAAATAATTGGTCCTAACATACATAATTAACCACCCTGAAACCGAAAATCGCTTTTTCGAAATTTTTGTTTGTATGTCTGTCTGTCTGTCTGTCTGTCTGTCTGTCTGTATGTTTGTTACCTTCTCACGCGATAATGGCTGAACGGATTTCGATGAAAATTGTAATATAAATTAAGTTCGTTGTAACTTAGATTTTAGGCTATATGACATTCAAAATACATTATTTAAAAGGGGGTTATAAGGGGGCCTGAATTAAATCGAAATATCTCGCTTATTATTGATTTTTGTGAAAAATGTTACATAACAAAAGTTTCTTTAAAAATAATTTCCGATAAGTTTTATTCCTTGAAAAATTTTGATAGGACTGATATTTAATGAGATAAATTAGTTTTAAAATTAAAATAACTGCCATCTAAGGCCGTGTAATGGATTAAAAAACAAATTACTTCGTCTATAAGGGGCCTTGGACAGCAACAATCGAAAGCTATGAAAGATAGCCTACAGAGAATGTTTCTGTGTTTGTATGAAGTAATATCGGAAGCTAAATTAACCGATTTGTATAATTAATTATTATTTCACCATTGGAAAGTGTAGTTTCTCTAGATGGACATAATGCTATAATGTTATTACAGTAACTTCTGATATAATATAATATAATATAATATAATATAATATAATATAATATAATATAATATAGTATAATATAATGTAATGTAATATAGTATAATGTAATATAATATAGTATAATATAATATAATGTAATATAGTATAATATAATATAATGTAATATAATATAATGTAATATATAATGTAATATAATATAATATAATGTAATATAATATAATGTAATATAATATAATATAATATAATATTATATTATATTATATTATATTATATTATATTATATTATATTATATTATATTATATTATATTATATAATTTAAGTTATTTGAAGGGTTCAGAACTATAGTGGGCCAAGCGCCATTTACTGAATACGTAGAAAACAAGGGTTAAAATTAAGTCATTATCATAATTCAATGGAAACCTATAACAAGTAAAATAAAATATACACATTAAATCTAAATGATGTCAATCTTCATTAAACTATGGTTGCATGTAATAAAAATTAAGAAACATGTTAAAGGAATTGTCATTGCACCAAATGAGTGTCTCTGGACCAAAATGATCGCAATTTAATTATTTGGATGCAATTTAAATTAAGTAACATATTAAACGATTTATCCTTCTATCAAACACGAATGTTCCCTGGATCAAATGTCCTATTTTAATTATGTAATTACTTTATATTTATTTCTAACGGGTGCAGCGGAGCGAACGGGTACGGCTAGTTTCATGAATATTAACCATGCTGATTTTTAAATAAACGCACCGACAGCTAGCCAAATACCTTACGTAAATTCTAGTCAGTCTAAGACTTTTTGTTTCCTATGCCACATTCAATAGAAAGGCGAAATTACACTTCAGAAACAGAGAAACATTTCGATCAAACTTTAAGGAAACGCTTCGTTGTTGTTTTTCTATGCAAGTTGGAGTGTCAGACGGCGAGTGTTTCCTTCTGAGGGTCCTACAGAGGGAATAACTCATGTTCCGTCTAATTTGCTATTCTCTTTGATCTCACTAGAGGGAGAGGATATATTAAAGAAGCAATAAAACCATTCCACCTCGGATATTTGAATTCCTAGACAGAATGTAATATTCTTATGCACACTAAGTACCACTCCTCGGCGAAAAATCGTCGCATGTAATAACTATTAAAGTTACTATGCCCGGGAAAAAGGTAGAGAATATGATTACGGGTACACAAAAAGACAGAGGAAGCTTAAATATAACAATAATAAAAAATAGATTGTCACAGTTCTAAGTTGTGACTCTTATACGTTAGCACAGGGACATCACTTTATTTTTACTAACATTTTTAACATTAACCTGGCTATACTCGGAAACACTGTTACCCCCCTTACATTACAGGAGTTTGGAGTTGCTAGTGCAATATGTAAACAAATCATTTTACTAGCTATAGGAGGAGAGAAAAGTAGTGTATCCATTTATGTTACAGGGAAATATAGTATTACGATTTTTACTTTGGTCATTACTTTACAGTATTTTATCAAAAAACAGTAGAATAGTAACAATTTTTTTTTTCACGAACTCAAGTCTTCATGCGGTTATATGCATTATGTAATGTCTTCTTTATTCAGCATATTACTAACCTAATTTATTCCTGAGAATTTTATGAGCACTTCGGTAAGAAACCCCAATTTCTACAGCTAACTTCTTGACCGACTTATTAGGACCTCGCTGCATCCTTTCTCTAACATCTTCTACAGCATCTTCTGACACCTTTGTTGGCCATCTTACACTTTTCTTTCTTTCTGTACACTCTGTTGCTCTAAATTTATCTACCAGATTAATGACATTTCTACGAAAATATTCCGTAATGATATAATCAGGAAATTGTGAAAAAAAAAAAAAAACTGTTGTTCACATTCGGTTACATTGTAATTCCATTTGCCATCATCATCCTTCATACCTACAAACAGTAAAACAAAACCCTTGTTTAAATAATGCTGTTAAGTACCGCACCATATTGTAGGGTACCGTACTTTCGGTAACTCTAATCTTCACTTGTGCTCAGTCCACACAGGTAAATTCAGTTATGCTACACACCATACTTGTGTGAAAATAAACTTCAATAATATAAGCTTTTTATTCTATAGAAAATGCAATATATTTCTGAAACACACTGTACTCTGTACTGTTTATTTCACTGCTAGCAGCAGCGGCCGTAAGTTTGTGTGACTGACGTTAGCAAGGACATTAGTGAAAGGGGTGGGAGTCAAGTATATTTAGAAACGCAGATACAATAGAAATTGAAGTAAAAATGAAATGATGTCCCTGTATAAGCTACTGTATAAGCTTATAAATCCAAATACGCTGGTTCAGTTCTAGGCAAAGAATAGAGTGCGTTCAGTTCACCAAGTGTTGTTTTATGCGGTGTCGTTCATTTTATCATACATGCGTAATTATTATTGCAAATTTAAGTTGGATAGAGCACGACAAGGATGAAAAGAGTCCAATTCTTGAAAATTATTGGGATTATTGTCCATTCATTCAGTTTTCTGCCCAAGGACAGGTCTTCTCTACAAACCCTGCACTCTCTAATATTTCATATTTTCACCTTCCTCTTAGTCTCCGCATATGACCCATTATCTTAATGTCGTCTATCATCTGTTGTCTTCTTCTGCCTCGAACTTCTCCCGTTCACCATTTATTCCACTGCATCCTTAAGTAGGCAGTTTCTTCTCAGCCAGCGATCCAGCCAATTTCTTTTTTTCTTCCTGATCAGTTTTAACACCATTCTTTCTTCGTCCACTCTTTCTAGAACAGCTTCATTTTTTCTTCTGTCTATGCATTTTACATGTTCCATTCTTTTCCATATCCACATTTCAAATGTTTATAATAGTTTCCCTTCACTTCGTCGTAACGTCTATTTTCTGCCACACTCCATACAAAGACTTCAGTAGTCTCTTCCTTAGTTCTTTTTCCAGACGTCTGAAGAAGATTCTCATTTTCTTATTAAAAGTTTCCTTGGCCATTGCTATCCTCCTTTTGACTTCCTAGCAGCAGCTCATGTTACTGCTTATAGTACACCCCAAGTATTGATAGTATTATTATTATTATTATTAATATTAGACCTACTCTTACTGAATACTGATTTATTAATGTTCCCTACAGGTAATTAACTAATATACTTAAAGCATACCACCACCACCACCACTGAATACTTATTTATTGTTAATCTTTTAAATTAATTATTATTGTTGAAGTTTATAATTTATCATTATTTTTGTTAATTTAATCACGCTGACTTAACTACAAAAGAATCTGTGATAGCGCGATGGTATTTGGAAAGACAAAGTCGAGGATTTGCCATAGATTACCTCACATTCGACCTACGATTGGGGAAAAAGTAAAAACTCGAAGCAGAGCCCACGGAGAAAAGAAGCTCCGGAGCACGTCTTTGCCGACTGAGCTGTGCTACTAGTAATTTTTATCAGTTATCCTCATTAATATTACTGAATTATTAGAGCCCTACTATGATTTTTTTTTCACTAACAAATAATTCAGTATATGGTCATTACAATAAGCTAACCACATGCTTAATACGTCAAATTTGGATTTTTTTGGAGTATGGTTCTTTAAAAAAATCTTCAATTGAAGCCCTCCCGGATAATTATAGTAAACTAGCCGTACCCGTGCGCTCCGCTGCACCCGTTAGAAATAAATATAAAGTAATTACATAATTAAAATAGGACATCTGATCCAGGGAATATTCGTGTTTGATAGAAGGATAAATCGTTTAATATGTTACTTAATTTAAATTATATTTAAATGATTAAAATGCAATCATTTTGGTCCACAGAGCACTCATTTGGTGCAATGACAATTCCTTTAACATGTTTCTTAATTTTTATTACATGCATCCATAGTTCAATGAACAGTGACATCATTTACATTTAATGTGTATACTTTATTTTACTTGTTATATGTTTCCATTGAATTATGGTAATAACTTAATTTTAACTCTTGTTTTCTACGTATTCAGTAAATGGCGCTTGGCCCACTATGATTCTGAACCCTTCAAATAACTTAAATAACTTATATTATATTATATTATATTATATTATATTATATTATATTATATTATATTATATTATATTATATTATATAAAAAGTGTGTTGATAACGGATATACCCCGATAAGTAAGTTTTCAATTTGTTATGGGGGCTCTTGAATCTCAGGAGCAACAAATTTTATTTTACAACAGGGCAACGTAATCTGCTTGGCTCATTACCCAAATTTTTTGCATTGCATTTAATGCATATATATTTTATGTATTTTAACTCGATTCAATTGAGCATAGTTAAAATTTGGATTATAAAATAATGAAATGCTAAGCTAACATATTATTACTGCATACTAAATCAATACACTCTCGTTGTTCGTTAATTCTCTGAGATAAACATTATTTTAAGAAATACAGGAAACGAATACACAGAATAGCCTATCAAGTTTTCTATGCATAAGAAGCTATTTTAATCTTACTTGTCCCTCAATTCACTCAGAAGTTACTGTAATAACATTATAGCATTATGTCCATACAGAGGAACTACAATTTCCAATGGTGAAATAATAATTAATTATACAAATCGGTTAATTTAGCTTCCGATATTGCTTCATACAAACACAGAAACATTTTCTGTAGGCTATGATTCATAGCTTTCGATTGTTGCTGTCCAAGGCCCCTTATAGACGAAGTCATTTGTTTATTTCATTACACGGCCTTAGATGGCAGTTATTTTAATTTTAAAACTCATTTATCTCATTAAATATCAATCCTATCAAAATTTTTCAAAGAATAAAACTTATCAGATATCATTTTTAAAGAAATATTTGTTATGTAACATATTTCACAAAATCAATAATAAGCGAGATATTTCGATTTATTTAATTCAGGCCCCCTTATAACCCCCCTTTTAAATAATGTATTTTGAATGCCATATAGCCTATAATCTATGTTACAACGAACTTAATTTATATTCCAATTTTCATCGAAATTGGTTCAGCCATTATCGCGTGAAAAGGTAACAAACATACAAACAGACAGACATACAGACAGACATACAAACAAAAATTTCAAAAAAGCGATTTTCGGTTTCAGGGTGGTTAATTATATATTATGTTAGGACCAATTATTTTTGGAAAATCAAAAATTACCAGAAAATTTTCGGCTACAGATTTATTATTAGTATAGATATAGGCCTAAAGAAATATGCCCCTAAAATTATTTTCCCATATTTGAAACATTAGTTATAGTTTTCCTGGTTACATCCTTATTCCTGGGAGTTCTACAATTGTATATGATTATCAGTATAACTCATGGGAACATGAATTGCAAAATCCTATTACTACCGAAACTCTACACAAAATACTCGTATGTGAATGATTCTTTATAGCGAGGCTTTTTCTTTTTCTAAAATGAAGTTTGCCCCTTTAATGTAAACTTGCCTTATACGGTTACTATGCCAATCATGTGCGTCTTTTTCATCCACTAAATTGAAATCATTAGCAAATTGAAGGCTCTTGGTTTACATGACGACGTATCGTTTAGCAACTATAATTTTAAAAATATCCATGTACAAGGAAAGGCAGAAGAGAGCAAATTTAACTTGTCATGGATGCTACGGCAGTGGGTTAAAATGCCAACTCGGGGGATATTTGCAGTTGTCATTCGAACGTTTCGTGTTCTCTTAAGGACAAGCCCGGCATCGTGTTAACCCCAACCCCACGTCACTGGAGTCCAATTTAGTGTGCACCTCACAGGAGTATGAAAGCCCATCAATATTCGTGTATGATATCCGAATGTTTTGTAGTATATTTTAAATAAACTTTTATTACATATCTTTCCAGGTCGTATTGATTTATGGTATTCCATCAATTGACATTTTTATGATACGTTGGAATTATTTTTTATTGAAAAATGTATACAAAGTATTTTATTTTATACATTTTTACAATGTACCGAAGTACATATGATATTTCCGTGCAGACATTCTGCGTCATCATATGATGAAGGATGAGTGGAACAGAGAACAATGCTCTACGGCACTGGGATTTGAACCCGGCTTTTCAGCTCTACGTGCTGACGCTCTATCCACTAAGCCACACCGGATTCCCATCACGATGTCGGATTGAATCCTTTCAGTTTAAGTTCCACCTCTTGGGTTCCCTCTAGTGGCCTACCCTCATGCATTGTGTCGTGTACTTCGGTACATCGTAATAATATATGATATGCGAAAAAGAATCACTTAGGGCCATATTCATAGACAGTCTTAGCGCGGGCTTCCGGTGGATGATCAGCGAACTAACGTTTCTCGTATTCATAAACCAGTGTTAGTGATATGATATGATATGAATCCTGTACAAGTAATGAGTCGATAGCCGAGACTAGTTTAGCACGCTCGTAGCGCGGGCTAGCGAAATGTCTATGAATAGCAGTGTTAGTGATTTAAGACGGCGCTTACTCCGTCGGATCCCGGCCACTTAGTCACTCATAATCAGTGCACCTCTGCACATGTGTGGACATTGTGCCACTGTCATACGTCTATGACGCAGTGCATGAGGGTAGGCCCTAGAGGGAACCCAAGAGGTGGAACTTAAACTGAGAGGATTCAATCCGACATCGGGATGGGAATCCGGTGTGGCTTAGCGAATAGAGCGTCAGCACTTAGAGCTGAAAACCCGGAGAGAATTTTTCTCTGTTCCACTCATCCACTGCTTTAGTTGACATTTATGATAACCCTTATAAGTAATAGTTGAGGCGTTCACAAGTCAACATGATTAACTCCATTTCCAAAGATTGAGATATTCAAGGTTAAATTTAAATACACATAATTAATTCTGTGATGTGTTCAAGAAGAATGCTGCATTCTATGGTCTTTTTACTGGACTATGGAGTTAATCACATTGACCACTGAAAATATGGTCAATTTAATATGTTGCCAACTTAGAAACACTGAAATAACCAAAAGTGGAGTTAATCATGTTGACTTCTGAACGCCTTACGTTGATGCGAACGTAATCCAACTTATTTTTGTATATTTCAAATAAGCATAATTATCTTTAGAAAACGAGGTTAGTATTGTACGTAAAAAGAAGAAGAAAACGAGGCGTGAGCTGCATCATGAAACATTCCTAGAACAGGGATAATTATGAGAGATGATCATAGAACTGTGGTAAAACAGATGGGAGTACCCTGCGCAAACAATAAATCTACTCGTACAAATCCTATTAGCTGGGTCCAGCAACTCAAACCGTGTTATACATACAAATACAATGCAGTATAACAAAATATTTCGGTCGCTAATCATAGCAAAACCTGCAGCTTCATATTTTTTGTGCAGAATTACTGCAATATTTCCCACTCTGACCTCTACGTAACTATGTTTGTATAAAGAATCGTAAATGCTGTTGAATCTGGCTTGTTATGTAAACTCCGCAGTTTAAATATCACCATTTTCTTTCCAAAGCTACAAACATTGCTTTCCTAAACATTTATTTTGGTCCCTATTTTTCTCTTTTTATTTAAATGATCATGAATATAATAACAGGATAAATTCAATATATCTTATGATACTATTACTACTATTATTGTTATTGATATAATTTTGATATGGGTTTAATTATCAATATATTTATTAATATAAACAAGGTGCCGGTGCAGGTGTTACGTGATGTCTCTTCTCGCTTTATACATCTCTTGGATATGGAACAACAAATTTTGATGGAGACATCATTGCAATAAATGAAAGTCTCAGGAATCTTCTATGCCACATCAATAAATTTAAGAATGCAGTTATATTGTCAGACTTCAAAGCAGCTATTCTATCAATAGTCTCTAAACACACACCTTCATCTCAAACAGAAGAAATAACTAAAATGCTCTCTCAATTAGTATCGCTCAATAAAAGAATTTTATTCCAATGGATACCATCCCATTGTGGAATCCTGGGAAACGAGAATGCGGATGCTTTAGCAAAGAAGGGCAGCACTGCTACTTACAGACCTGTTACTAAATCTACGTATTACTCTGTGAAAAGATTTATTAAATGTGTACTTAGACTTCAACAAACAAAATTTGATAACACAATCTCAAGGGAAAAAAATGGAACTCTCTGCATCATAATCCACAGTTAATTCCTGATTTACCAAAAAATCGTCTGTAGCTGCATTTATATTGGCAACAGGCCATGACTGTTTGGCCAAACACCTGCATAGAATTGGAATATATCAGTCCCCTAACTGCCCAGTGTGCAACTCAAACCAAGAAATGGATTCGGAACTCCTAAAAATCTGTGCTTCAGTGGCTGACCATGATTACATCTTTGAAAAATATTGGAGTGCAAGAGGTCAAATGACTTTATTGTCACACGCCTGGCATTAGAAAACAACGGCAACATATTTATTTAGATAATGCTTATAAAATTTTTGCGTGATTCGCATTAAAAGTGTTTTCAAATACGTTACAATTAGGCCTACTTTTCAAACATTTAATTATTTACTTTTATGTTTTTATTTAGTCTTACTATAATATACATAAATTATTATTATTATCATTATTATTATTATTGTATCTCTCCTCTAACCGCAATTATGTGCAAGTCGGACAAAAAGGGAAGTTAAACAGTAAGAAAGAGAAAGTTTATTATTATTATTATTATTATTATTATTATTATTATTATTATTATTATTATTATGCTGTTGGAATTATTGAAGGATATTGTTGTTTAGTCAACTGTCCGAAGAAAGATCTGAACCTCACAGGCGACACCAAGAAGACATCATTTATGAGGCAACTAGACCAGGAGATAATGAGGTAGGGTAGCCTGTTCCCTCCCCCCTCCATTGAAAACTTCGCCGACTAGTTACATATTACACTAATCAGACTTAAGACACATGCAAACAATTTTTCTTTCTCTGACACATATTATCAAGTGAGATGTCCTGTCCGACAATAGATGTACATATCAGCCAGAACCTCAATCAGATGATATGAAGGATATTATGCATTTAAATTTTGTGGGCCTTCTGGTGACGTGGTCAGTACGACAACATACGTGTAATTTTTATAAACTAAGCATCCAAAGAACGATAATGATGGATAATAATAATAATAATAATAATAATAATTATTATTATTATTATTATTATTATTATTTCTTACTGGGTTATTTAATGACGCTGTATCAACTACGAGTTATTTAGCGTCGATACAATTGGTGATAGCGAGATTATATTTGGCGAGAACAGGCCGATGATTCGCTACAGATTACCAGACATTTGCCTTACAGTTGAGGAAAACCTCGGAAAAACCCAAGCAGGTAATCAACGGAATAGAATAGACAATTAGCTTCATTATCTCTTTCAAACAAAATAATCATAACCCTATTCCCCACTGAAGCTGTATCTTGGTACTTTAGACAGTGGAATTTTCAAATATTCTGTAATCTCCTCGCGACTGATTGTACATTCTGCAGGTAACGACTGACTGATCAGAATGAAAACAGAGTCGCGAACAGGAGGTGGAGGAAGCAGAGATCATAATGTTTGCGCTCTAGGGTGCTCATGTTTGGCATCCCTGGATTATACGGTAGTCAGCCACCAAATGAAAAATATGGCTGTAGTGGAAGGAAAGTCATAGAATTCCGGAATTAGTACAGAAGCCACTTAAGCAATGAATGAGGAATACGAATGACTGCAAATTTCTTTAATTATACAAGAATATGAATAATTGCGAAACAATTATAGGGTTTTCAAAATTCCTTCTCAAACACATTCCACATTCTTCTTATTCTCTCTGACAAATTCCTTTAAAAGAAAGACAGATTTCCTGTCATTCTCTATTCAATGCCTTCATCTACATCCTTTTCCCTCCACACCGTTCTCCTTCAGCTTCAACGCACATTCCAACAACTAACTTCTACGTTTTTTTAAGTTTTCCTCCTCAGCTAGAATGATTGATGTCCGTTTCACAGAGTTCTGTGCAGTGGAATTGCAATAACGCCCACAGTTCCCTTGTTAGAGGAAATCTTACATTTCCAACATGTTTTAATCACGTACCCTTTACACAAAGTATAAAAAGAAAGTTTAAAAATATATTATAAAGATATGAGTCTTAAACATTGGTCCAAAATGTTATGCCGTGGGACTTCATATTGAGAAAGATGTCTTCTCTTCTGATGATCAAGTCCTAAATTGTTGAGGATAAGGGTGATGTTTTATACCTAATGGCAAGAAAACTAACTGATTAATACACTAAATGAGGACTAGAAATACATTTTAATACAACATAATATCTAACACTGGTCTGTAGCTGCTGTCGATACCGCGATATTACTCAGAGAACCCCTGCGACACGGCTAATCGTATACGGGCTAAAACATAATATGAAATCGATCAGTAAAAAACCTCGCATTTTTTATACTCTAATGTTTTTCCCTATTTATACAAGGTGCTGAGGACAGTGCATTTTCAAAAATATACTATCGAAAGTCAAACGGTTTTCGTACTATTGAGCGACAAATTTAGAGTATTTTATAAAAACAAGCCTCTTCCAGCGCTGAGAACTCTGGAACCATTTACTGCAGAACATTGAACGAGAGCTCATTTTGAAGCAGACATTTGGTAGGTTATGTTAAGAAGTAATCCTTATTTTTATTGCACACAGAGAGACAGATGATTTGATTTTACTTTTTTTAGGCTTTTTGCCAATTTGTAAAAATGTAAAAAATATTGAGAAAAAAAACTTGCATTATTAAGAGGGATTCGGCATTGTTTGCTTAGTGCCTCGGCAATAAGTTTCGAGGGTATTAAATAAATTATTTTCATACGCCTAGACTTGAACGGCTGAGTATCGCACGCACTGGCCGAGAGCTGAAGATAAGCGAGCGTTGGGCGTCATTTTACTCCTGTGTTTATGAAAACCTGTGATAAAGCTAGCCCAGATATGCGCTACTAGATGAAACATCATATGTTTGTCTCCTGGCCTTGCTTGTCTCGGCTAGCTCCCGCCTCACAGTCAGCTGGTTAGTTCACGCGCGTGCTATTTATTTTCTTTATTTCATATTTTCAATACTTTCTTATCAACGGTGCACCAGTAAAAAATGTGTGTTTATTTGTACTTTCAATACGGAATGTAACCATATATTTTAAAAATATTTTTTCGTGGTTAAAGACGTCTTAATGAAGAAAAACCTAAATTTCTCCATTTCCACAAAAAGTAAGAAAAAGTGTTTACATGTCAATATAAACTTTAATTTCTCAGCATCAAAATAAACCATGATTTTGATCATTGGGTGAAAGGGTTTCGGAGCCACAATAGTTTAAAGTTGCTAATTTTATGAAAATACGATAGATTTAAATATTTTAAATATAAACACTATGAAGTTCTGATGCCTCAAACTTTGCACAAAGCATTGTATCACAGTTCTCTACGTACAAAAAAGTTTCATTGTATTTAAAAATTGCAAGGTCAATTTTCTCTGTATTTCAGTCGATTTGAGATGGAATAGCCAATACGCAAATTCAGCGCAGTCAGACCAGTAGCGACAGAGGTGCCGTGATTGGGCGTGGTTACATCAAGTTATACTGGTTTATAGCATAAGTGCTAAAAAACATTAGTATTCGGCTGTAGCGCACAGCCTTGTCATAATTGAAGTACTTCAAATTGTATCAATTTTGTTCCACCATGGATCACATGCTCGGTGTTGGAAAAAGACATATTCTAGCAAAAACGATGAATCGAAACTGGAAATCTTTTAATTTAAAATTCAGAGGAAAATATTTGGTGCATTATTTAACGTAATTACTTTAGAATGGAAAAGATTAAGAAACGAAGTTCACAGTGTCTACAGAGACTGTAAAATAAAAGCTAAAAGCGAAAGTGGATAGAACATGCAGTAAGATCCCAGGAGAAGACAAAATTAAGATATTTGTAGAAGAACTATCACATGGACGTAGGCGACTGTAAATACCAAGACATCGATATTTACTGCTATATAACTTAGAAGACGACATCACGACATTAAGCATTTGTGATTGGAGAAAAATGCTGTACAGAAGAATACGATGCTATATTATTGTCAATTTAGCACCAAAGAGCTTGTAAAGATCATAAT
This sequence comes from Periplaneta americana, assembly GCF_040183065.1. Classification (NCBI taxonomy): domain Eukaryota; kingdom Metazoa; phylum Arthropoda; class Insecta; order Blattodea; family Blattidae; genus Periplaneta; species Periplaneta americana. The sequence continues at coordinate 134,370,091 of NC_091129.1, forward strand.
TAGAGCTGCCTATTTTATCGATTAATCGAACTAATTAACAGTTTAATTTTAAAATACGATTAACCGACCAAATGTTTTAATTCACTAGTCGAACCGATTAAAAATTATTGTGTGGTGAAGGAAACGTAACTGCTTTGTGAAGTATATGTAGTACCACAACATTTTGTACCAATGAAATTTCCTGAGGTATACTCTTAAGTTATAACTGACAAACCATGATGTAAACTGATATTCTTGTCTCCTTGCTTTAGGAAAGTATGTATGTATGTATGTATGTATGTATGTATGTATGTATGTATGTATGTATGTATGTATGTATGTATGCACACTGCAATTGGTATATACCCGGTGGCAGTGATAACTAATTACACTCAATAAAGACAATAATAAACACAATTAATAAAAATATAATTAATAATAATACTAATAATTAATACTAACAATAATTAATAATAATAATAGTAATAATAATAATAATAACAGGGAACATCCTAAATTAATTGAAGCACGATCAGTTAAAATAACATTTAAAGTAAATCTAATTTGTACCTTAAACCTATGTTCGAACTAAAACCCACGAGTATATATGTTCATATCTGCACAAGTACCTTTCAGCACTACACTCTTTTCGTTGTTAACTCACTCACTGTACTGGAACTACGACACATTTCACTGATTCTATCCTGATTTCACTAACACTTCAAAAACATTTCACTGTTCAAATACTTTGCACTGCCACTATAAACTATAAAGCTTCACTGACAGGAACACGTTTCACCTACTCAACACACGTCACTGACACAACATAATTCTTCACTGATAGAACACTTCAATAACGAAATATCAATTACACCCTTTAAATACTGTGTATAATTATCGTCTATTAGTAAAGTCCTTAAGCCTATTTTTAAATACATTTTTGGTTATTGGTAAAGCCTTTAGTAAGTGTGCAGGTAGAGCATTCCAGTCCCTGATAGTACGATTGAGAAAGAAAACTTTCCAGTGTCCGTCCTCTGTCTTCTTTCCCTCAAGTAGCAGCAATAACAATGTAACAAGGGAAGGTTTTCAGTAGGACACATGGATTTGGCTAAAAGTGTTGATGTAGAATGTAGACTCAATAAGGTTGCATTTCGTTCTTGCGCGCAGCTTGCTCATAACCTGCTTGCAGAGAGCACTAGAGCCGAGGAAACTACTGTTTTCTATCCCTGTTAGAAATTTAGAAGTGGAATGTGTTGACATTTGCTTTTAAGACGAAATGGATAATATTTAGGATAAACTCATCTGTTACACATGATAATCCGGGTTCACCAAGAAATGTTCAGGACAGCATCTTTTTACAATAGAGGCATATTATACTCGTAATCACAGCTTCTTCACTTCTTCACTCGTTGACACAAGGTTCGCAACGTTACAGAACAAATGGTAATGCAACTGTTTCGTTCTTCTCTATAGCATAACAAATTAGGGGATATTATAAAATGATATTAAGGGCTTTTTTTTTTCAAATTCACAAACACAGTTTAAAATTAATAAATGTTCTATTAACTAGTCGATTAAATGATTAAAGGCATCAGGTTAACTATAGAAATTTTTAGCCTATCAACATTTGTAATAATAATAATAATAATAATAATAATAATAATAATAATAATAGTGATAATGATATTTATTATGATAATAATAATAATAATAATTATTATTATTATTATTACTATTACTATGTCTATTTATTTTTTATTTTAGTTACTAATATTTAATTGTGCTGTACAACAGCCTGGGGCCAAAAACAGTTCAGCGCAAAATAAAAGTTAACAAGGAATTATATAATGCATTAAAATAATTATTAAAATTAGAGATAAATACAAACAGACAATAATGACAAAATGAATAGGTAATTGCAAAATACATGATGCAGAATAGCTCTAAAACAACACAAACGAATGAAATTTAAATGAATGTGATTTTTATGTGTGTAATAACAATAACCAAACAACACACTATACATTAAATGGATCCAAGTTCAATCCATGCAAAACAGCATATTTTATACATCTGGAGACCGGAGAGAGAGATTTAGAATTTCTATTATAAAAATATGTTTCAAATTTGAAATCCTTAGCAGGAAGACGAAGACTGATATTGCTTAAGAAGGATTCATAATCAATATCACCGTTAATGACTTTACAAAAAAATAAATAATCAAGATCTTGACGTCTGGCATATAAACTACAGCAATTAAAATATTTGCAGTTAACCTCATACTTATGAAAATATTTGGGGCTAAGAGGGATGAAGTTACAGCAGGATGAAGAAAGTTACAAAACACCGAACTGCACGCATTGTATTCTTCACCTGACGTAATTAGGAACATTAAATCCTAACATTTGAGATGGGCAGGGCATGTAGCACATATGGGCGAATCCAGAAATGCATATAGAGTGTTAGTTGGGATGCCGGAGGAAAATAGACCATTGGGAAGGCCGAGACGTAGATGGGAAGATAATATTAAAATGGATCTGAAGGAGGTGGGATATGATGATAGAGACTGGATTAATCTTGCTCAGGCTAGGGACAATTGGTGGGCATATGTGAGGGCGACAATGAACCTCCGGGTGCCTTAAGAGCCAGTAAGTAAGTAACCTCATATTTATAATCATCAGAATTCGATAAAAATCTATAAGAACACAAGAAAATAAATTTTCTTTGAATGTTCTCCAATATAGCCAAGTAAGTGGAAGTAATGAAGTTCCATACAACAGATGCGTATTCAGGCTTGGATCTAACCAACGTATAGTATAAAATTAATAGACACATAGGAGTGTAAAAAGAATAAGTTATAGATCTAATTAGACCAAGCATTCTTAATGAATGGGTATAATAATAATAATAATAATAATAATAATAATAATAATAATAATAACAATAATAACAATAATAATAACAATAATAACAATAGTAACAATAACAATAATAATAATAATTGTGCAAAGTAATTGGGAAGTTTTGCACATTCTTTATGAATGGGTATAATAATAATAATAATAATAATAATAATAATAATAATAATCATCATCATCATAATCATCATCATCATCTTCCTAACAAGTATTAGGCCAAGTGGCCTGTTACGGTCTCAAACTAGAATTTTCAGTCCATCTCTTCTTTGGACGGCCTAGAGATCTTCTGCCATATGGATGTAATGAAACAGTGCTTTTGGAATTCTACATCGATTCATTCGTTCGAGATGACCCTTCCACTGAAGTTGATATTTGCTGATGAACTGTATAATGGGTTCTATTTGAAGTTCTTGCATTATGTCCTCATTTTTTTTATGATCCCAGCGAGTATATCCAGTTGTTGCTCTCATAAACCTCATCTCACTTGCTGTTATTCTACTGACATCTTTATTCTTCACAGTCCACGCTTCACTACCATAGCTTAATACTGGCTGTGCTAAGGTTTTATACAAGCCTATTCTTGTGTGTCTTTGTACTAGTGAAGGTTTCATGATTTTATTAATGATCCCCATTGTTTTATTATATTTACATACTAGCCGTACCCGTGCGCTCCGCTGCACCCGTTAGAAATTAATATAAAGTAATTACATAATTAAAATAGGACATTTGATCCAGGGAACATTCGTGTTTGATAGAAGGATAAATCGTTTAATATGTTACTTAATTTAAATTGCATCCAAATAATTAAAATGCTATCATTTTGGTCCAGAGACACTCATTTGGTACAATGACAATTCCTTTAACATGTTCCTTAATGTTTATTACATGCAACCACAGTTTAATGAAGATTGACATAATTTAGATTTAATGTGTATATTTTATTTTACTTGTTATAGGTTTCCATTGAATTATGGTAATAACTTAATTTTAACCCTTGTTTTCTACGTATTCAGTAAATGGCGCTTGGCCGACTATGGTTCTGAACTCCTCAAATATGTTATATGTTATATGTTACGTTACGTTACGTTACGTTACATTATATTATATTATATTATATTATATTATATTATATTATATTATATTATATTATATCATATTGTATCAGAAGTTACTGTAATAACATTACAGCATTATGTCCATCTAGAGAAGCTACACTCTCCAATGGTGAAGAGATAAGATAATTTGTAGAAACAAAAGCCGCCCTAAATAAGGGTTCGATAGATCGCCCTACTAATCAATTCATAAAGAATAATAAGTAAACAAAACAATTTTGTGACACTTGGAAAGAAAAAGGAAAAAAACATTAAGATAAGAAAACGTAGGAAATCATTTACAATAAAAATTTTGTTGGGTACAAATGATTACTAATTATAGCTAAGGATGATTTTAACACGTGAGATCCTATGGCATCAATCGTTGCATCAGAAATTTTATATTGTTTAAGTTGATTTAAAGTTTCACGTGGGATCGTGCCACGGGCACCGAACATGAGCCCAAAAACTGTCCAATGTGTAATGTGGTATTGTGCTCCAAGATGCTGACAACAAGGCTCATATATGACTTGTTTTTCACGACACACCTCTTGTGGCTGTTGCTCATGCATCTCAAAACGGATTGTGGGATCAAGAATGACACCCTTATCCTTCTGCCGATCAATTATGATGATATCAGCCCGTCTAGTAGAGCCATCAGAAGAGACGCAATCAACCTCCTCATGAACCTCATAGGAAGCATTCTGACGGATTGAAGCTGCGATGAGAGAACGAACCGTATTATGTCTGTTGATTCGGAGCAATTCTCCATGACGGCAGAAACCCAAGACGTGAGGAAGCGTTTCTTGCTCGTCGCATCTTCTGCAACGGGTTGAGTCAAGAGTTCTAACAGGGAGAGTAAGTACAGGTATTGTATTACAGTTCATCTTAATGGCTTGCGTCCACTGACTGCTCGAAAGTCCCTTTTTGGTTGAGATCCACAAATTACCTTTCTTCCAGTGAGAATAGAAAACAACTTTTACTTTTCAATTTGCTCCATTGATGAAAAGAATTTTCACGCAATGCTTTTCTTAGTTTTTGAGAAGAAATACGTTCAGAGCAATCGAAGGTAACTGATAATTGTTTGATGCAATGTTCAATTTCGTTTGGAAGATTTCGAGTGGCTGCTACATGAGGGTTGTCAAAGTGTAAAAGTTGTATAATTAATTATACAAATCGGTTAATTTAGCTTCCGATAGTACTTTATACAAACACAGAAACATTCTCTGTAGGCTATCTTTCATAGCTTTCGATTGTTGCTGTCCAAGGCCCCTTATAGACGAAGTCATTTGTTTTTTAATTCATTACACAGCCTTAGATGGCAGTTATTTTAATTTTAAAACTCATTTGTCTCATTAAATATCAGTCCTATCAAAATTTTTCAAGGAATAAAACTTATCGGAAATTATTTTTAAAGAAACTTTTGTTATGTAACATTTTTCACAAAAATCAATAATAAGCGAGATATTTCGATTTAATTCAGGCCCTCTTATAACCCCCCTTTTAAATAATGTATTTTGAATGCCATATCGCCTAAAATCTAAGTTACAACGAACTTAATTTATATTCCAATTTTCATCGAAATCAAAAGAGCGATTTTCGGTTTCAGGCTGGCTAATTATATATGTTAGGACCAATTATTTTTGGAAAATCGAAAATTACCAAAAAAAATTTTGGCTACAGATTTATTATTAGTATAGATTTTTTCAGCAATATCTACTTCATCATAAGGTGATAGTGCATAGCCAAGGTAAGTGAAGGTATTTACTCTTTCTATTAATTTAGTATTCAAACAGATTTTACTTGGTACAGGGAATTTCCCACAAAATGACATGATTTTCGATTTTTCAATAATAATTTCCATGTTATAATAATAATAATAATAATAATAATAATAATAATAATAATAACAATAACAACAACAATAACAATAATAATAATAATAATAATAATAATAATAATAATAATAATAATAATAATAATAATAATAATAATAATTGTGCAAAGTAATTGGGAAGTTTTGCACATGCCAAACAGTGACATTGGAAAAGTTAAAGCCTGTGGACAACGTTCTTAAACAAGCACAACATCTGGGGAGAGCTTGTTTGGTTATTGGCCTATGAATTTAATTAGTAGTTGTATAAATGAGTGCGGTGAATTCGTTCTTGTATCATCATGGGGACTGTGATTGACACGAACAATAAACACTGCGATTGGCGCGAGTCAGCTCAACATACAGAACAGAATTATTGTGCAGATGGGAGCCAGCCCACCAGCCCCGCAGTCGAACTTGTCTATTGTGCAATTATACAAAAGGTTCAGCTTCAATTCATTTGTTACGAGTTCTGAATTGAGTCGCAAGAGACATTTCGAAATAATTCTCTTCCAATGCGTAATTGTAGGTTCACATACAGCGACACCACACACAACAAGAATATCCCATACATCATTCGTGCTGTTTGAACAATCACTGCCTAAAAAATAATTCACATCGAATTCCATTATTACAATTGAACAACTCAGTCCAACTCTGCAGTGAAGATTGTCAACAGTGTCATTATTATTTCTAATTTTAGATACCCTGTTGTGCTCAGTTTCCATTTTTATTGTCTACCCTCGGTCCCCTTCATCACCTCCATTGTATGAACTAAATTCAAATTAAAAACACAAGCCATTTACAATATCTCCCTTCTTTATTTGTTTATCTTTCTTCTTTACTCTGCTTGAAAGTAAATATTTTTGAAAAAAATCTATCTGTCTGTCTGTCTGTCTGTCTGTCTGTCTGTCTGTCTGTCTGTCTGTCTGTCTGTCTGTCTGTCTATCTATCTATCTATCTATCTATCTATCTATCTATCTATCTATCTATCTATCTATCTATCTATCTATCTATCTATCTATCTATCTATCTATTCCATGAGGCCTTCTCTTCCACACTACCAGAACTGAAATACATAATAAAACAATGACAAAAATAGTAAAGTCATACTTAAATATTAGTACATTATGCAACGAGCCTATAATGATAGTAATTAAGACGCGAGGATGTTTATGAAACGAGCGCAAGCAAGTTTCATAATTTTCATACTAGCGTCTTAAGTACCATTATAGGCAAGTTTCATACGACTTTTTATGCTCGACCATATTTCTAACTTGAAATTATTCATAAGTATTCATGTTGTTCCTATGTGACTGGGGAGCGAACTGACCTTGTACAATGTCGTAAATTGTGAGATGTGCGCAGACGCGAAAGTATTTATTTTTTCCGGGCAACGAATGTCGACGACCTTGATATAACCTAGAGAGTAAGATAAACTTTAAACTTGATATAACCTTGAAATTGAATTCGACATTGAAAAACGAGATGACAAATTGAATTTATTTGAATATTATTTACAAAATTAACGCTAATTATTATAGTAACAGAACATAACCTTCTGCGACAGTATTGGATTTCCAGCCTGCGTGACGTTTTGCTAGTTGTCTTTCGATTGCATATCCGAGAATAATCGAAAACCTGAACTTTAATGAATAGGTGTACTTTAATGACATGCATTAAAGGACTGCTACGAGGTGTATAATTACTACATTTCGGCATAGTAGAGCATAAAAATATGTTTATACATATTAACAAGCTTACACGGGCTATAATGAAATATTAACTGAACATGATACATAATTAAGTTATTTACAATTCATATCCTAATTCTACATATCGGTATTATCGGTGATATGTTACTAGGTTATTTAGCGTTGATGATATTGGTGATAGCGATACAGTACTTGATGATATTGAGGCAGAAGATACGCCAAAGAATACCTGTCATTCGCCTTACAGCTGGAAAAATCCAACCAGGTAATCAGCCTAACAGGGAATCGAACACACGCCCGGGTACAGCACTGGACCAGCATATAAACACATCTTCAGTCTGAACTAGGTCGATAGCTTACGAATTTTTATTATCTATGTAACCAACACATTTGCTTTAAAATTTTGAGATTGTGTTTTCTGTAACTTAGGCAGTGACGATTATATGTGGCAACATCCATACAAACTCTAAAGGAAGTTTGTCTTAATCTGCATAACAAGTATTCGTCCAAGTAGAGGATATTCGGCCAAATGCATTTGCTGCTACATTTTACGAACGTGAAAACGCTCCACTGGCAATGCACCATCATTAACACCCTCGAGGGCAACGGAGTTAGGTGGCTAATTAGCCGTGGGGATGCTAATCCTCAAACACGTCGAGACTTACTGCAATCGCGTTCCCTTCATCTCGTTTCTGTTTCCCCAAACTTACACATGCGGTCAGTAACTTCCAAATCAACCTTTCAATGCCACAGCCGTAACAAAACGTAAATATATATAGTAGTATTACGTCCTCAAGCTCAATAAAGACACAACAAATTATTCATAGAACAAATTTAATTTATTAAGCGGAGAATGCACTTTTTAAATTGTATCATTTAAGTGTAATTTAACAGCATTTATATCCCAGAATCTTCCAGTCCCAGTAAAATAAAACTAAAATACTTGCAATAGGCCTACATTCCTTCTGTTTATTCCGCATTTTTTATATCTGCAAAGAACTGTTTCTAATTAACAGCAATTCATTTCCAAATAATTTGAATGAAAATACAGAGTGAATCAAAAGCCTGGAACCATATAAATACCTTCCATATGCTTCATTTTCGAATACTATACATGTTACCAATATTTGTAAGACCAAATTCCCTACCAGTGACACATTCGATTCTAGCCCACAGCTATCTCAAAAGTCGCCATTTTGGATGCAACTTTGAAATTTTAAATGGAAAGGGAGTCATGTATGTACTCCAAATCAAATGCAATTTTCTGAGAAAAACAATGGTGCAATTTGTTTTGAGATATCTCTAATCGTTTTAAAGTTATTTAGTGACACAAACATTAGTCACTGGATCTACAGATATTTTGTAACATGGTACAGCACTAAGGAGGCTTTGAAAAAGGTATTTTATGCAATTCTGGTAATTAACTTTTTCTGCTTTACTGTGATTATTTGAAGCTTTCCTGTAACAAAATTCCTTGATTTTCGTGATGGCATCGAAAGAGGAAATAATTGATATCATTCTCCATTCTGGTGGGTTAAGAAACAGAAATGTTGCAGCAGATTGGACGAGCAGGTCCCTGGACATTGGATTGGTCGACGTGGACCATTAGAATGGCCGGCCAGGTTTCCAGATTTAACATCCCTTGATTTTTTTCTTTTGGGGTTACATAAATAGTTTGGTATATGGAGAGAAAATTGAGAATGTGGAACATTTAAAGGACCGTATCATTGAAGCCTGTGGTAAAGTCACCCCGGAAATGCTACAAAATGTTTTCTCTGATTGGAAAATCCGTCTACAAAATAATGTGCATCGTCGAAAATGGACAACATATTGAGCACATTTTGTAGAAATTTTCTTTTTATGTTATTGTGACAGTCATTGTTTAATGAAATGAAAACGATTAGAGATGTATCAAAACAGATTGCACCTTTGTTAATGAAGGCTTCAAATACTGAATAAAATAGTATTTTAATCAACTACAGAAAGTGCTCCAAATGACTGCCACCAACTTCGATACATTTTGTGCATCGCCCTGTTATGTCATGTCGAACTCTTGGAAAGATTCCCGGCATATCTCGGATGACACCAATTGCTACTTGAATTCGTTTCATAATATCTTGTGTCTCCACGGGAGTCTCGTACACCAGGGTTTTCATGTACCCCCAAGAAAAGAAATCCAAAGATGTCAAGTCAGGTGAGCGAGGAGGCCAGGCTATTGGGTCTCCACGTCCAATCCATCTATTGCTAAATGTGTCATTCAAGTGGGCGACATACCTTATAATAGAAGTGTGCTGGAGCGCCATTATGCTGAAACCACATCGCGGAGTCTAATGGTTTATTTACCTACAGTCACCCCCTTCCCGTTTCAGAGGCTCTAGCGCGTAAACAAAGAGTATCTGGACATGGGTGCAATTTCAATTTTATTTTTACTTTTTTCCTAGCTTTTGTGATCCGTACTGCCTAGGCCCTCCTCCACATTTCAGAGACGCTAGCACGTAAACACAGCGTTTCTGGACATGGATTTATTAACAAAATATGATCACATGGTATTCATCTACCTACCACCGAGCCTTGTAACTTTTTTTACACCTAGTATTGATATCGATGAACTCTAAATCACGATATTTGCTGAAATGCAGTACTGGGAGTTAAATCAATCATCCTTATCTAAGGTGGTCAAGTCAGCACCATTAGCTTCCAGTTGAATTGAAAGACTTCAGGCTCTCCTCCGTAACAGGAAAAAAAAAACATTACGAAAGAATAAAAGAGTAAAAGATAATAACGTCATTTGATACAAATTGACACTATCGATAGCTTCTGTCACATAGCCAAACACACTGTTACCTGATATGGACCTTGTAATTCGTTACTTATAATTTAGTTAGTATTTTAATTACTTAATTTTTGTGAATTATAGATATTATTGAAAGGCGGTGGTATGGCTATCATAAGATAACTTATCGGATTATTGAAAATTCCAGGCTAAATTAAAATTTGTCCGGGAAACATTCTCGAATCTGTTTTCATTACCACAAACCTCACTGTAAAACAAACTGTCGATATATACAAAGCATCCACATTAAACTTTATGTAAATAACAAATTATTAAGATAAGATATCTGGATGCGGTTTGCAGAATTTTAATCAGAAACTGTCAAAGTTTTTATGGGAATTTTGTTGGACTGTTGAAATGAGTTTTTGGTTGCAAGTGTGAATTTTGGTGAAATGTGGACACCTCAGGAGATGGCATAATGTGTATCCTAGTTTATTGAGATGCGATCAGAGACACACAGGTGCAACATCACATCCGGACCCAATAAGGAAGAGAACCGCCATCATGACCAACAATCCGGGAATGGCACCGAAAATTTATGGGGATTGGGAGTTTGCTGTGGCAAAAGGGCAGTGGGCGGTGAAACAAGTTTGGAGGACATTGATCATGTGCAAAGTGCATTTTTCCGAAGCCCTACCAAGTCCATTCCCAGTGCTGCCAGGGAACTAAACTTGCCGCATTCGACTGTCCACAAAGTCCTTCACAAGAATCTGAGGCTCTTTAAGTACAAAGTTCAGCCAGTGCAAGCTCTTCAGCCAGATGATCGTCCACGCAGCACAGCATTTGCTGTCGACATGCTGGCTAGAATTGACGCCGAGGAAGGATTCTTTGGACAAATGCACCTTGCACACATTCAATGTCCTCCACGCCTATGTTTCGTTGCCATTTTACCGCAGCACAATCCCTATCTCCATAAATTTTCGGTGCCACTCTTGGATTGTTGGCTGTGATGGCGGCCGCCTTTCATAATGGGTCCGAATGTGGCGTTGCACCTATGTGTCTGATAGTGCCTAGATAAATCACGATACACACTGTGCCATCTCCTGAGGTGTCCACATCTGTGCAGTAACGGTTAGTGCGTCTAGCCGCGAAACCAGGTGGCCCGGGTTCGATTCCCGGTCGGGGCAAGTTACCTGGTTGAGGTTTTTTCCGGGGTTTTCCCTCAATCCAATATGAGCAAATGCTGGGTAACTTTCGGTGTTGAACCCTGGACTCTTTTCACCGGCATTATCACCTTCATCTCATTCAGACGCTAAATAACCTAAGATGTTGATAAAGCGTCGTAAATAACCTACTAAAATAAATAAATAAATCTCCTGTGTTGTCCACATCTCCTCCACTGTCAGATTTCAGATTTCAGCAAAATTCACACCAGCAACCAAAATACGCATAAAATCTTTCACAGTTTCTGATTAACATGCAGAAAACCGCATTCAGATATCGTGTCTCAGTGATTTGTTACTTAGAAATGAATTTGTAAAGGTTTCATGTGGACACTCTGTATATCTTGAGTATACACTTTTAACACCTTGTACCACTTAGGAATAGGGTTATAATGACAACGTTTATGTTAAAATAAAAACTAACAAGCAAACATTCTGATGGGGGCAGATGAAAAAGTTAAATTTATTTCTTTCACCATGTTAATAATGTCAAAACAAGTGTTTATACAAATTTTGGTCACTCGACCGCAATTATAAGGCCGCTCAGAAATTGATTTTCCCTGAGGCCGCTTACAAATAAAAGCACAATACTGCATGGAAAGATTTATTGAAACATAGAGCGATTGTTCCGCTATTTGTCAACATATCCCCCACTGGAATTGAGATATTTGTCATACCATGGGATCAATTTTTGTATCCTTGTGTAGTAGAAGTCAGCCGCCTGGAAACGGAACCAGTGTTTGATAGTCGTCTGCACCTCTCTGACGATCCCATGATATGATAAACATCTCAATTCCAGTGGGAAATATGTTGAAAAATCACTCAATTTTTGTGTGTCTGTTCCAATAAATTTCTTTCAACGAAATTGTGTTTCCTTTCTGTTAACGGCCCTTCGTGAACTTATTTTTTACGGCTCTCGTAATTTCGGCCGAGTGGCCAAAATCTGTATAAGCACTTCCTTTGACATTATTAACATGGTGAAAAAAAAATTAACTTTTTTATCTGCCCCCGGTTACGGGGATTACTCTTTTAGATCATAAAAGATCTGATGACATACGTGCTGAACTTATGATTTTTAACCTCAGTAATAAATTATTACAATGTAAAGAAGACTGCAAAGAACATATTGAACGTATGCATGAAGACAGGTTTCCAAAATTACTTTTGAACTATATCCAAGTTGGACGACGGACTATAAGGTAGACCTTATAATAGATGGGAAGATCAATTTCTCTGAGAAGGAACGGACCAAATGGCCCAAACCTTGATGATGATGATGATGATGATGATGATGATGATGATGATGATGATGATGATGATATCTGCCCCCATCAGAATGTTTGCTTGTAAGTTATAAATTACCTAGTTGACTAAACCCCATTTCAGTTTGGTTGATAGGCCTTCCCCCTCTACTCACACTCTCTACCATCAGTGAAGGGGAAGATGCTACTGTCCATTTCGCAATCATTCGACTAATTGACTTTCAACACAATGACAAATTTCATTATTTAAAATTTGTACCAGTAATCTATATTTCGGAAGTCTACACTAAGCGTTTCTGTTTAATTTTCATTGCTGTTAAAATCAACTGGCACATTAAAAAGCTACTGATAGCAGAAGATAAATGTTTTCTTCACCGCTAGTTGCTAATCTACGGCCTACAGAATGGGACAGTCTGCACTGTGTCGCTCCCCTCTAACTGCATACTAGAAGCTAACATTCCTTACTTTAATTATTAGTTGAAAATATTGTAAGAACGGCACTAAAATATACTCAAACATGTAATTGTTAAACATCTGTATGGCTGTATTTTATTATTTACTTAGTACTTTATTTAATATTTTATTTTATCGTGTGTCCAACTTGGGGCGTGCAGGTACAACAGCTACCATCTCTGTCGCTCACGAACTAGGTGCAAGTAGAAGGGGAAAGAAATACCTTCGCATCCTCTCAACTTGTATGAAATGTCGTTTAGTTTCGACTTCGTATCAGCCATCTTCTGATCTAATGAGGTCCTTGTTTCTTCCAGTGTGTTCGTGTTGGTAGTGAAGACAAATAGAATGTGTGTTCTGAAATTTCGTTGTGTATTGAGACTAGTCAACTAGGTAATATACAACTTAGTTTTTCATTTTAAGACATAACATTTGTCATCATACCCATATTGGTAAGTGAAACTGTGGATGCTGTGGTAAGAATTCACTCAGCTACCGATCGAGATACGTTTGGTCAGTGCTATTACAAGCAATCGCATTTCATTTTTAAAGACACCTAATGTCAATGCAAATTAGTCCTGCGTTTTATGTTTTCTCCCCGTAAAGCTGGATATTTAAATTCCAGCCGTGACGCTTGACTGTAATTCAAAGAGAAGTGCTGTGATGTTACGTTTCTCGTACATGATGTGTAATCAAACAAGCTGCAGCTCCATAACCAGTGGGGTAATAAATCTCATTCTGGAAGAAAGGCGACAATTTAATTACCCTGTCGTCAAGGCTGCACGACATTAACAACATGAAAAAGAAGTAATTAATCACAAAGTTCGGAAATTTAAGGAAAGAGTAATCAAGTTGATGAGGACAACTAAGAAAAAAACTTAATTGCTACATTGCAGGATCGATCTTACAGAAAAGTTGATGAGTACATCATAATTTGTGGCGGTCCGGGGCTTCTGATTATGAACAGGTTAGAGGGAGCATAGATGTCTACCTTTAAACTACTAATAGAGTATATGTATATACTATTTGTGGACTTAGAAAAGGCTTTTGACAGAATGGATTGCAACAAATTGATGGGGATCCTGAAGAAAATAGGTGGGACTGGAAAGAGAGAAACGAGGAGTCAAAGTCGACACAGGAGAAGGTACGTCAGAAGGAAGTGAAATAGGGAGAGGAGTTCGACAAGGATGCCCTTTATCACCTACCCTGATGAATATCTATTTGGAGGATTTAGTGAAGAACTGCTTTCAGCACATGGTAGGGGTGAAAGTATAAGGAAGAAATATGAAGTGTATAAGATTTGCTGAAGATATGGCGTTGTTAGCAGAAGAGGAAACGATGCCAAGGGGTAAGTTACTGAAGCTAAATGAGCAGCATGGGATGAAAATAAATGCAAATAAAACGAAGATATGGTTGTCGGAAGAAAAATGAAGAAGATAAAGGTGCGAATACTAAATGAGGTAGTAGAGCAAGTATACGGCTTCAAATACTTGGGATGTACTACAGGTTTGGGACAAATAACCGGACCGTCTCATCTTATTTGACCTGAGACTAAACTGTCTCCTAAATTAAAAAAAAATATATTGCGATATAATGAATTAATCTGAAATTATCACACATTTTTTTACAATGTGGACATGTAATAAATAAATTTTCACTTTGATATTCCAATTAGTTTACTTATACTTATACCTTTTCAGTTGTTAATTTTTCAATTTTTAAAACTTATCGTATCCTCAACACATGCTGGTTTGAATACTTTCATTAGCAGAAGAAATCACATGTGTCAGTTTACTTCACATGCTTTTGTGGACTTCCGTGCAAAATTTCACTGAGATTGGAGAAACACTGCATTCATTAGAACATTTTGAATGTTACAAAATGTTGAAAACTGGAAAATCGAGAAAAGAGTATCTAAGTACAGCATGTACATTATCCTAGATCATATAGGTCGGCTTTATAGGCTTTGAGGTTAACAACTTGTCAGGTTTACTACGCTGCCATCTAGTTGTTACATAAGGAGTCACGTCATAATTACCATTTGAATTGCATTAGCGACTGTACTGCCATCTCGTGTTCGTTTACGGCGGACGGGTGGCGATCCTGGAGGTTTTTCTCTTCGAAGTGCTGCCGATTTTAACATAGCGATGAGTTATCTGTTACATATATGATCTAGGATATTATATACTATCGATATCCTTCCTTCCTACACAGGTCTACCACACACATTTTTCTCCTACATAACAGCGTGAAATATGAACTGAATGAAAAATAAAATTAGTTAGAATGAAGAACAAAGTCACAGCTGAGTGTCAGTTTAAAGGGCTGCAACTCCACGCACGTGCTGGTTCCTTTAAATTGGTCCTGAGGGTCTTTAAATTGTGATAGGGACAAAAAAACACAGACTTAGAAAACAAACATTATTTTATTCTTTAGAGTTAAAAACAAAATTTTCATTTTTAATGTTTTTTTCATTAGTTATATTACCGGTTGTTCTTTATGGTTGTGAAACTTGGACTCTCACTTTGAGAGAGCAACATAGGTTAAGGGTGCTTGAGAATAAGGTGCTTAGGAAAATATTTGGGCTAAGAGGGATGAAATTACAGGAGAATGGAGAAAGTTACATAACATAGAACTGCACGCATTGTATTCTTCATCTGACATAATTAGGAACATTAAATGCAGACGTTTGAGATGGGCAGGGCATGTAGCACGTATGGGCGAATCCAGAAATGCATATAGAATGTTAGTTGGGAGGCCGGAGGGAAAAGACCTTTAGGGAGGCCGAGACGTAGATGGGAAGATAATATTAAAATGGATTTGAGGGAGGTGGGATATGATGATAGAGAATGGATTAATCTAGCTCAGGATAGGGACCGATGGCGGGCTTATGTGAGGGCGGCAATGAACCTCCGGGTTCCTTAAAAGCCAGTAAGTAAGTAATGGTTTTTTCGTTACTTTCACCGATCCATAGCCTTAGTCAGATAGAAGATGACGAATTCAGGGGGCTAATAGTTTGTCTTAGTGTTTACCACCGACACGAAGAAAGAGAACCATGCGAGTTAAAAGTTGGATTCAAGTTGTATCCTGAGGATATATATCCTTAAGGATCTCCAAAAATGGCGTTAAATGTAATAAGAAAAATTCTGGATTTGGATTCTTAATATTTAAAATTTTCATAATGGAAGAAATTAAACGAAGTTAGAGTAAAATTATTAGGCAATATGTTAAATTAGACTTTTTCACATTTAATTACAAGTTATGTATTTTAACCGCAATACAATTCGAAACAAATATTGCGGTGCTATTGTGCACAAATCTACAGTAACATTTTAGACATGGCGTAACTCTGAAGAAATAAGTAATAAATAATGTTATGCTTAAATCTGGTATTGCTGTGTTTTATAGATTATGTATTGTGATATCTCGAATTTATTACTCCATTATTTCAAGTCTTGCACAATTACAGTATATCCAAGCAGCAAAAATGAAGTACCGAGATTAATGTTGTTGTATTATAAGAAAATGTTCTCAGTATTTATCATGGCATAACCAATAAGGTATAAAAGGCAATGTAATGCTATCCAATATACTTTCAAACTTCGTTCCACGCCAATGACCTCAAAACAATTTCCTTTCTCATGGACCTGAAATGAACTGGAAGAAATAGAAAAATAACCTACTTGATACCATATTTGATAGGGGTGCACAATATTTTTTCTTTTAAATTATTGTAATGGGGAAAGAGTTCCATTCGCTTTGACTTGTAACAGAATTTTGAGCCATAGCCATAACTCAGTCGGCTAAGGCGTTTGCTTGCCGATCCGGAGTTGCACTTGGGCGTGGGTTCGATTCCCGCTTGGGCTGATTACCTGGTTGGGTTTTCCGAGGTTTTCTCCAACCGTAAGGCGAATATCAGGTAATTAAGTCGAATTCTCGGCCTCATCTCGCCAAATACTATCTGTTTATTCAGCCATTCCAGGCAATCTGGGAATTCCAATGAAAAAGTATTTTTCAAAAATATTTCTTGCTATTTTTATTGTAAGACATAGATAAGGCTCTAAATTTAAATATTCTAGGGTGCTAGTCATAGACATTTCGCTAGCCCGCGCTACGAGGGTGCTAAACTAGCCCCGGCTATCGACTGGTTACTTGTACGGGATTCATATCATATCATATCGCTAACACTGGTTTATGAATACGAAAAACGTTAATACGCTGATCATCCACCGGAAGCCCGCGCTAAGAATGTCTATGAATACGGCCTTCCAATATTTTATTTTCAAAAGGAAAATATTCTACAAGTTGTGTGGGCATTGAATCTCAGTGGTCTTGGTAGATAGGTGCATTTTGTTTCCTTAAATTTTGCAGTACTTACTCATAAAGAGATAAGCTGTTAACGTACGTTTTTCAAGAAACTAGCATTGAATAAATAGGCTTATTTGGATAACCTGCAGTGTCAATTACAGAACTCCGGGATCAAAGACATTTTCACACTGTACTATATTCTTTCTGTCATTTATTTGAAGTAGTTTGGGTTAATAACAATTAATCTTACAGTTCAAGTGAACATTTTGACTTAGAAATGTCACAGTTGTTTTGAAACTGGAAAAATGAAGGACATTAACTCATCTGTAATATTCGTGGCAGAATGTATATAACACAAGAGCGACCACTGAAATTGCTATTACTGAGATTTTTATTTTTTATGCGGTTTCTTTTTTATTTTTCTCTACGTGCTCGGTACATATTTTCTCAAACCCTGGGTAAACAATTCAACAAAAGCGAGTGCTTTAAACTATGAATGCGTGCGAAGGTAATTTAGATTTCAGAACTGGCTATTTTTCATATTCAGTTTTCTCTCTCCTCATCCATCCATTTCTTCTAATTTTCTAACCATCTTGCTACCACTGAGATTGGATTCTGCAGGCGCCCTTGGTGTAACAACTGTGACATGGAAGAAACAGATACAAAATATTTACCGATTATGTTTTTGTGAACTAATTAGATGTCATGAGATTTGCATAGCTTTCACATGGACACTACGAAAATGAATCTCTTTTTTGCTTGAGGCAGAGACCTGTGTTTTACACTTTTTGTTAATAAGGTGTGATGTTAGTTCACAAATCTTGTAACATCCGTGACTGCACTTTTTCTTTATTTTCTGCAATATTAATAAATTTTATTCAAACAACTTTTTTCTGTAAAATGATATCGATCTTCTAAATTGATTCTAATAATAAAAGTTTGCAAATATCATTTCATTTTCAATATACAGTCAACTCTGGATATAGTGAACTCGATTATAGTGAACATTCGGCTAAAGTGAACCTAAATCGTTGGTCCCGACTCGCATACATTAAAAAGTACATTAATATTTCCGTTTATAGTGAACCCTTGCTTCGGTTATAGTGAACCTTGTATCCTGAAAAATTCTTATTTGAAGTCAGACCTTCTTGTACAGGGATATCATTTTATTTTTACTAACATTTTTAATATTAACTTGCCTATACCTCTGGATCAACGCTGTTTGCTACTCCCTTCCACGACTGGAGTTCGATGATACTGGCGTAATATACAAACAAATCACTTTACTAGGTACAGAAGGGAAGAAAAGTAGTTCATCCATTTACGTAAACTAGGAAATATTGCGCTTTTGAGTTTGATCATTTTCATTAGGTTTTTGTTTAATCAAAATACAGTACAGTATTAACAATGAGTGTTTTTACTCACGAACTGAGCTGTCCATGTGGACGTATTCATTATGCAGTGTATATTATACTGTCTACAGCACATTATCGTACAATATAGAGAATGAAGTTAAATTAAAAGATAATCATAATATGGATATTTAAACACATTTTTTAAAATGGTGGCCGTTCATTTCGATACAGGCTTCAGTTCTAATGTGCATATTATCGCACTGTAGACTATTGTACCTAATTCCAATTACCAGTTTCGTCCTTCGTACTAGTAACTCATGTTGGAATAATTCTATACCTACTCTATAAAAGAGTACCTTACGTACTGTAAATTGAGTCTTCACTTCTGCCCGATCCGAAAAGATAAAATTACTCAGATATACTATCGACTGTCCGCCAAGTGGTTATGTCGTAGGGTTGTAGAAAGGGAGGAAATCACGTGACAGTTAATTACTTATCGAGGTCCTTTTATTTAAGTTATTTTAATATTGTATAATATTACGTAGAGTCCAAGTCCTAACAGAAACTAATGTTCTCAGAAAAGAGCTAAGACAGCTCAGCCACTAGCTGGCGAATGAAAGCTGGTGGGGGAAACCGGGATACGACGTAGGCATATGGATGACAGTACCTGTGCGAAAATGATTGAATATTGTAAGCTCTTCCGTCACTCGAAAACGTGAACATATTTTTGGAACGTACTGTTTATCATGACCGTAAGGCTACTGTGACTGTGTGGAGGACGATTGAACTTCATTAGTCGAAGGGGTGGGAGTGAAGTACATTCAAAAACTCAGGTACAATAAAAATTGAAGTAAAAATAAAATGATGTCCCTGTATAAAATTGAAAGAATGTGTTAAGACCAACATTCTAAGTTTCTTACTCCTTTAGTCAAAGGACAAAGGTAGGATTAGTGATTCCTAGACAATGAGCTGTACTGTAAATCCAGACAACGCGTGAAGACCTTGCCTCACTCCACCATGGAAGGGTTGACATTCTGTTCTCAGGCACACTACTCTACTGTTATTTCTAATGCTCCAGCGTCAAGGGTTGCCTTTTGTTCCCAGAAATATTTCCATTATGACGGATAGGATCGAACCAACGGAAAATGAAATTGCCTTCTTTTATTAAAAGGGGACGGACATTATGTCCAGAGCATAAATAAAGGTAAGATTTCGATGGCTTTCAAACTCTATCAACCCTCACCCAGTTTCGATTAAGTGACCCGGGGAATTCCAAGGCTGAGTATGCGGTCACACCACAACAGCGTTTATCATTTCTATCTGATCAGTCTGTTTCTAGTGTTCCAACAGTGAATGTACTGTATAAAAATGTCGAAGCGTAAAGTGTTTTCTTTGGAAGACAAGGCGAATATTATAAGTGACAGTGAACGTGGTCTTTCGCAAGCGGACGTGGGTCGACAGCATAGTTTAAGTAAATCAACTGTGAGTAACAGTATACAGTATAATCCATTCCACAAAAATGAAATATTTTATTTTCTTGTTCACAATTTCATTCATTTCTGTCATTTAAGGTTACGGGAGAGACACTTCGGTTATATTGAACCTCGGATATAGTGAACGAAATATGCAAGTTCGCAGAGGTTCACTATATCCGGAGTTGACTGTATAGAATTCGAAACATGTAACTCTCTAAAAATGTAACATCCGTGACAATCCCATGGACGCTAAATAACCTAGTAGCTGATACAGTGTCTTTAAATAACTAAGTTAAAACAAACTGAACAGTTATGTTACTTCCACTGTATATAACCTTAATTTGTTTACAAATTAGTTTTAATTGGTAAATAATAATCGAATCCAGTTTTTCTTTTCTTTCCTTAATTGTACTTTGAAAACTATACAACATTTAATTTCTCTTCTCTCTTTGGTTTCTATCTGTTAACTTTTATCCGTGAAATTTCTGCTGACTTCACACTTCTTTACGCAGCTTTATTTCCACTTGAATACATAAAATGAAACTTAATTGTACGAGTACGCGGAGGAAGATAATTGTAATGGGAGTTATCCGCTTACTTCCTATGAATTTTTAATTCTCTTCCTTCAGAATTTCTGCACAGACTAGCAAAGAATCTTCTTACTTTCTAAATCGTGTACTCATTGCACCGTAACTGAAGACGCGTGTCGGAAGCAATCCAAGATTGCTGAGTTTTTTTTTCCTCAATGAAACGTTCGCACTGCATCTTGTAAACAGATTAAGTCCTGCAGGTTTTTTTACTCCCTATCTATACCTGTAACAACAAATTTGCATTATTGCAATGTATGGAGAAATTGTGAAATGTTCGCAGGGCGAATAGCAACATAGCAACACTCTGGAAAAAAGTATCTCAAAAAAGTCTCGTCCCACTTATACTTCGCTTGAACTTGTTTGTGCTTGAGATCGTGTTCCCAGTGTGAAAGCATGCGATCTAACAGTAATATACGTTACAAAAGCGGTATGTTGACGTTTTCATGTTCGAGGAAAAGATTGAAAAAGCGAAACGTAGTTGAGCTTTTTTAATTTCCGAGAACATGAAAACAAACATACCGCTCGTGTATCGTACATTATTTTGTGCGCAGATCGTTTATTCCATACCTGAAAGACGAATTTCTAATTAGTTGCAATGAAATCTCCATGTTGGTTTCTGTTTAATGACGCCAACTTCGGAACACCAAAATATCTTTCTTCAACATTGTTGCTGTAAAATGTTTTCTGTGTTTACTGTACTCCAGCAGGCCGTGATATACGTCTGTCTTTTTTTGCCCCCAGTCTATAAATGCGAACTTAAAACAAACGGTAAGGTTATGTAATGATTTATTTTTCATTTTAATATTTTAACAATATTATTTATATAACATATTGCAGTAATAACATCGGCATCTAGAATCTCGTTGATTTTTTCACGGCTTCCTTAATGTTACTTGTATCAGGAATGCAATAAGTTTCGTGGAGTAGCAGACTTTACTTAATTTCTGCAAATATTTAAAAACAATAATTAACATTGCAATTTAGGTGAAATTGCAGTGGTAAGTTTCCAATTTATAATTATTACTATGTTAAACGTCTCTAAAAATAATATGTTAAAAGCCTAAAGCAGTAAAATGAATGTCGCGCTTAAGCGGTAAGAAGAGGGAAATTGTTATGTGTGTTACGTTGGGAATACTGAATGTTGTATTTCACACTTGCCGCGTATTGGTTCTGTGCGGAAAACAAGCAAATACGCACGATCTCGCACAAACGTATTTATATGAAGGTAATACTTCCTTTCCATATGTAGCTCTAAAATTTTCAGAAGCCAAAAATTAAAGTTTACTTTGCATAATTTAGGAACTGAGAACACTAATAAGCAATATACCACTCTTAAAATTGTAGACAATAAAGACTGAAATTTATTGAAATATAACACTTATTAAGCACAGTTATCTACACATTGTAGAACCTTCATATCGTCACGTGAATGCAAGAACTAGGTAACTCGAAATTTGCGTTTTTTAGTTACCTCTTTTATAGCATAGCCAAAATCGTACAAAATGTAATGCAAGAACTAGGTAACTGATCGAACGATACCAGCGACATTTATTTTCCAATATAAAAAATAGGTAAAAGAAAACGAGACATATTCCCTAGTGCAATAAATAAGTAAATAGGCAATGCCAAAAAATATGTAAAAATCAAGTTACCTAGTTCTTGCATTCAGGTGACGATATTATCTACAACATATTATTTATAAACTCTAGAAAGCGTAATTGAGCCTCAACTAATTTTTAAATATACAGGTTGTTTCAAAAAGGACTTTACAACTTTCGAAACTTAGGCCTACGTAAATATGTCCACATACTTACATAATCGGTTCAGGTATCATTTTAAAGGACAATACATTAAGTTTGACTCATTCAGTACCGTAGTACGAAATTCACCATAGACGGTATTGTGTGTCAAGATATACTCGAAAATTTCCTCATTCAGCAGATTGACGAAGATGACCAAGATTGACGCATTCATTACCAGCAAGATGGGGAACCATCTCACTACAGCTTTGAAGTTCGTGCACAATTTCATCGGCGTTTTCCAGGTCGCTGAATTGGTTGTGCAGGGCCAACTGCATGGCCACCTCGCTCACCAGATCTGACTGCCCTCGATTTTTTTCCTAATGGAGTGTTTGTTCCTACTTTAACTCCCATCTCTCGATAATGTTCATGAGCCATTTCTCAGCTAGCGAATCATGCCAACTAAAGTACGGTACGAATAAAAATGCTCCCTTTCTCCCTTTCTCGTCTTAAAATATCCCGGCGTGGGGGTGAGAGTGGATTCGACTAATTAGGCCATTCGGACTTCACCGAAATTCACCACAAGGGTTAAATACAGTACTATCAGGGTTTTCTGAAATTCCAATTAGCCTTTGTACTATAAGAAGTAATACTGGCTACTGCCAGGAAGTCAAAAGGAGGATAGCAATGGCCAAGGAACCATGGAAAAGGAAATAAGAGGGTAGTGAAGTGCTTTGTGTGGAGTGTGGCATTGTATGGGGCAGAAAAATGGACAGTACGACGAAGTGAAGAGAAGCGAATAGAAGCATTTGAAATGTAGCTATGGAGAAGAGTGAATCGTGTCAATTGGACAGACAGAATAAGAAATTAAGCTGTGTTGGAAAGAGTGGGTGAAGAAATAATGATGCTGAAACTAATCAAGAAGAGGAAAAGGAACTGGTTGGGTCACTGGCTGGAAAGAAACTGCCTACTCAAGGAATGGTGAACGGAAGAAAAGTTTGGGGCAGAAGAAGATATCAGATGATAGACGACATTAAGATATATGTATTAGCCTAAATAAGGAGAAAAAGAGAAGACAGAAAATAAGAAAGATTGGAGAAAGCTGGGTTTGTAGTGAAAGATCTGGTCTTGGGCAAAACACTGAATGAATGAATGAATGAATGAATGAATGAATGAATTAATTAATTTTTCTTTAACAACATATCAAATAATTTGAGGAAATGGAGTCAAGTGAAGTCGTAAATATTTGTTGATGATTGTCCTTTGTAATGAAGTTTATACAATATTACCGCAAGCTGTAATGAACATCATTTTCTTTTAACCCTTTTATGAGCCTGTAAGACATAAGTTAAATGCAAGGTTAAGAAAATCTTGCTGTCGCTTTCTTTTTTAAGCAAATCTGAAGCAAATGTAGTATTAAATATGTTAAGTCATACATAATTCAATAAATTATAGTTATTTTACATGTTAATTGAGTAATGGTAATTAGTGTTACTTAAATAAAAACATATCTCATAAGGCTATATTTAGGTTTTATTTAGAAGTCATGATACACACAGCATAATATAAATATTCAGGACTCACTCTTGACGACCCAATAAAACCTCGCCCGATGAGACTTCAGCTGTGTTCGTTTTATTTCAGATATTCAATACTCAGGACTGGGAACCGGTCCTGTCCGCATAATTTCCGGCTCTGAAAAATGCGGTCGGGTATGCCAACAGCCAGATGCTCACGCAATTCGTCATTAGCGAACGGATCTACGTATTTGCACAAATATGGATTTGTATATTTATTCACTGGTAGTACCAATAAATTACCGAGACTATAAAATAGCATTCAAGTTATGTAGTTCGCAATATTTTAATTACTTACTTGCATACGCACGTACGTACATACGGGCTAGCTATTCCATTTGAAATCGATCAGTAAAAAACCTCGCATTTTTTTTACTCTATTCATACAAGGTGCTGAGGAGGGTGTATTTTCAAAAATATCCTATCGAAAGCCAAACGGTTTTTGTATTATTGAGCGACAAATTTAGCGTATTTTATAAAAACAACCCTTTTTCAGCGCTCAGAACTCTGGAACCATTTACTGCAGAACATTGAACGGGAGCTCATTTCGAAGCTGACATTTGGTAGGTTATGTTAAGAAGTAATCCTTATTTTTATTGTACACAGAGAGACAGATAATCTGATTTTACTTACTTTTAGGCTTTTTGCTTATTTGTTAAAAATGTAAAAAAATATTGAGAAAAACCTTGCATTATTAAGAGGGACTTCGGCATTGTTTGCTTAGTGGTATGGCAATCAGTTTCGAGGGTATTACATAGATTATTGTCACACGCCTGGACTTGAACGACGCAGTACCGCATGCATTGGCCGAGAGCTGAAGATAAGCGAGCGTTGGGCGTCATTTTACTCCTGTGTTTATGAAAACTTGTGATAAAGCTAGCCCAGCTCTGCGCTACTAGACGAAACATCACGTGTTTGTCTCCTGGCCTTGCTTGTCTCGGGCTAGCTCCCGTCTCACAGTCAGGTGGTTAGTTCACGCGCGTACTATTTATTTTCTTTATTTGATATTTTCAATACTTTCTTATCAACATACCATCAGTAAAAAATATGAGTTTATTTGTACTTTCAATGCGGAATCTAACTATATATTTTTAAAATATATTTCTCTAAGCAAAGGCGTCTTAATGAGGAAAAATCTAAATTTCTCCATTTCCATAAAAAAAAAGTAAGAAAACCAGTTTATATGTCAATATAAACTTTAATTTCTCAGCATCCAAATAAACCATGATTTTGATCATTGGGTGAAAGGGTTTCGGAGCTACAACAGTTTAAAGTTGCTAATTTTATGAAAATACGATAAATTTAAATATTTTTAATTTAAACACTATGAAGTTCTGATGCCTCAAAATTTGCACAAAGCATTGTATCACAATTCTCTACGTAAAAAGAAAGTTTCATTGTATTTAGAAATTGTTAGGTCAATTTTCTCTATATTTCGGTCGATTTGAGATGGAATAGCTCATACATACATACATACATACATACGTGTTCTGCTCCCGGGCAGGTCTTTCGCTGCAAACCCAGCTGTCTCCAATCTTCCCCATTTTCAGCCTTCCTCTTATTTTCCGCATATGATCCATATACGTATCTTTATGTCGTCTATCATCTGATATCTTCTTCTGTCCCGAACTGTTCTCCCGTCCACCATTCCTTTCAGTGCATCCTTCAAGAGCAGTTTCTTCTCAGCCAGTGACCCAACGAATTCCTTTTCCTCTTCCTGATCAGTTCCAGCATCATTCTTTCTTCAGTCACTCTTTCCAACACAGCTTCATTTCTTATTCTCTCTGTCCATTTCACACGCTCCACCCTTCTCCATATCCACATTTCAAATGTTTCGTTATAATCTCCACGTTTCTGCTCCATACAATGCTACATTCCACACAAAGCACTTCACTAGTCTCTTCCTTAGTTCTTTCTCCAGAGGTCCGCAGAAGACGCTCCTTTTTCTATTAAAAGCTTCCTTTGCCATTGCTATTCTCCTTTTGACTTCTTGGCAGCACCTCATGTTACTGATTGTAGTATCCCCAAGTATTTGACGCTGTCCACTTGCTCTACTGCCTCATTTCGAATTCGCAAGTTTATCTCTTTACTTTTTTCCTATGACCATACACGTATTGGTGTTTCACATACAAGAGCATGGCGGACATTACGTATGCAGGGATTCTATCCTTATCATTTACAGCGAATTCAACACCTTCGAGCAGGAGATGAAGATAGACGATTGGAATTTTATCCTTGGCTACTTGTAAATCGCCGAGTAATCCCACTCATAACTCACATCAGTGGTCAGAAGAAAACCCACATGCCATTGTGGAGACACATTTTCAAGAACCCCTCTCTGTAAATGTGTGGTGTGGTATGATAGACAATCAGTTGCTTGGGTCTGTTGTGTTATCGCGTCGTCTTACAGGGCCCCGTTATCTAGGCTTTCTTCAAAACGAGCTTCCAGCATTATTGAAAGAGGCTCCTTTGGCTACAAGGATGGGTATGTTCTTCCAGCATGACGGAGCCTCTGCACATTTTAGTCGTCAGGTGAGACATTATCTACACCTAATCTTCTTCGAAAGATGGATCGGCAGATATGGTCACGTTTCTTGGCCACCAAGGTCCCCGGGCCTTACCCCTTTATACTTTTGCCTGTCGGGATGGTTGAAAGACGAAGTCTACAAAGAAAAAGTAAACACAAGAGCCGATTTAATCGTCGGGATTATGAATAGTGCTGCCCTCATAAAAAACGCCAAGACGACCTCAGAAGAGCTACACGTGGTGTTGTCAAGAAAAGTGGAAAGTGCATTGAAGTCGGTGGTGGAATTTATGAAAATCAACTTTGAACGTAATAATTTGCCTTTGGGTAACACCTTCTTGGGTTACATTCTAATAGTTGTATCTCTGTACCCAATAAAAATTCGACACATTTTATATGGAAATTTTTATTCGATTTCGTCTATACTACCACCTCCTAAAATATTTACTATTCCTCCTGAAATAGCCTGTATAATTATTTGTTATATACTTAATTTTCCTTCATATTTAAAATCTATTTCGTAATTTATATATTTTCTTACTTGTTTATAACTTTGATCGGTTTTGTTGCCACTTTAAATACATGATTTTACTGTTTACTATTTATACATTTTCTGAAAAGTATAAATCAGCCACCGGCGTAGCTCAGTCGGCAGAGGCGCACGTCTACTGTTCTGGAGCTGAGCTCGGAAGTGAGTTCGATTCCCGCTTGGGCTGATTACCCGTTTGGTTTCTTGCGAGGTTTTCCCCAACTGTAAGACGAATGTCAGGTAATCTACGGCGAATCCTCGGCCTCATACCGCCATTGACTTTCTCCTATATGAACGGAGTTGTGTACCCGTGGTATAGACCTACTCTTTTTTTCATTATCTATCAGAGACTTGATCCTGTGCTGATGCCTGATGATGAAGAGAGCACGCTACCACTGGTTCACCACAACGGATTACTTGATAAACTCTGGTGTAAGAATTCTTTGCTCATTCTGTGTGGGACACATATACTACAATCTCTACAACTTAAGTACAATTTTAACACACTGTTCCGCCGATTTAGTGGAATGCATTTGAGTCTAAAGAAAAAAACAAAACAGTACAATGTAGTCTGCTTATATGACGAGAATGGAAGGCCCCGCAGATCGATAAGGCATCATGTCGCAAACAGGTATATGTCTAAGCATTTCTGAGAAAATAAATATTATTAACGCCTTGAAAACGTCGCAAATATTAAATATATTTCTGGACAGTTTAAGATAATATTAATTATTTATTTACTATTTATATTACAATCTAAAGGCTACCCACAGCACATTATCAGAATGATTAAGAGTTTATATAATGCCTCAAGAATTACCGTAAATACTGGAAAACATTTAACTCGAGAAATTGAAACAAATATAGGCTTAAGACAAGGGTGTAGTTTATCACCGACACTGTTTAATATTTATGCTGACGAAATTGTTCGACAATGGAAAATTTTAGTAGATCCTGGAATTTTAATTGATAGAGGAATAAAAATTAATATTCTGGTATTTGCCGATGATATGATTGTAATACAAGATACTGAAACAAAACTACAAAAAGCAGTATATGAACTGAATAAAATATGCCAGAAGCATAACTTTAACATATCAAATACAAAAACAAAAGTAATGGCATTTCAAGGCAAAAATACTGTAAGATCTAAGATTGAAATAGATAATAAAGTAGTAGAACAAGTAACAAATTTTAAGTACCTGGGCTGTGATGTGAGTTATAAAAAGGATAATGATATAAAAATAAAATTACAATCATTCCAGACAGTATGTGGCACAGTTAATAGAACTTTGAAGAATAAAAGCAGAAAGGAAACAAAAATGAAATTCTACAATGTAATGGCAGTCCCTACTCTTTTATATGGAAGTGAAAGTTGGGTTACAACAAAACCTGAAGTTAGTAAAATACAAGCGGCAGAGATGAGATTCTTGCGAAAAGTAAAAGGATGCACGAGATTGGATAGAATTAGAAATGAAGATATTAGGCAGGAACTAGGAGTATACCCACTTATTGATAAAATAGACAATTACAGACAAGACTGGAAATTATATGTAGAGAGAATGGACGACTACAGACTTCCCAAGAAAGCAATAAATTATAAACCAAAAGGACGAAGAGATCAGGGACGACCGATGAAAAGATGGAGCGACCTTTGAAGCCGGAATGGGCAATTGCTCATACCATGAAGTGAAGAAGAAGAAGAAGATTTACTATTTATTTATTTATTTATTTATTTATTTATTTATTTATTTATTTACTCACTTTTATTCATTAATTTATTCTTATTTATTAATTTATTCTTATTTATTAATTTATTCTTATTTATTAATTTATTCTTATTTATTAATTTATTCTTATTTATTAATTTATTCTTATTTATTTATTTATTTATTTATTTATTTATTTATCGTATCTTACAGATATATTCTCCGAAATAAAATTAATTTATATTAACGTTGTATCAGACACATTTTATAATGAATTAACAACTCTTAAATACCCAGTCCCTTATGATAGATTTTATTGCTATCTATAATGTTCTTTGACTTTCGTGCTCTACCTAAACATGATGCTTGCCGTTTGCAGGGGACTTTCTCCGCGTGTTATATCTAAGTAGGCAAACATTGGCTTTCTCCCATATCGACAGAGCAGTGTAATATTGAAGATGAACATTTCTTTCAGATTATTAATAATCCCTTTATTACTCCATCATATCTAAGCTACAGGGTACAATGATATCAGTAACTTGTTTACTTGTTAATTTGCTATCCTTGGCCGGATTGGATACTAAATGCTGACATAATTATTACCATTCCAATCCATTGCCACCCCAAGAACCCCATCTTGCTCCTCCTCCCTTGACAACATTATGAGTTGGCCCGTGACTGTAGCTACTTGGCATTCCAGAGTTATACAAATCCATCGTCAACTCAGTCGGCGGGGAGCTCTTCTCACAGTTACAGTGTTTTTGCCCGGACTCGCCCACGGCATCACTTGCAGAAACTTGGGTCTGGGTGTGTGCAGCGCTGGAAGCCAATTTGGAGGACAAAGCGGGATGAACTCCAATGTTGCTGGCAGCAGATTTGGCCGCTAACTTGGCAGCATTGGCAGCGCTAACAGCCTTGGAAGCAGCAACATCAGCTGCACTGGCTGCTGCCGCAGCTTGGGACGCCATGTTGTATGTATCACTCGCGTGCGGACCGGGATAGGCGATGGGGCTGAAGTACGTTGGGTGCGTCTTGGGATGTGTGTAGTGTTTGGAAGGAACATCTTCCTTTCTGTAGAACCCGTAAGCCATATTGGGATAACTCCCATAGAACGGGCTTGAAGCTGGATCGGAATTTCTAAATGTCACCCCTTTCACAAGAGCTCCCAGACTCAACATTGATATCTGTAAAATAAAGTATTTGACTCTTATTAAACTCTAGTTATTACTCTTCTTCAGCTTCTCACTAGTTGATTTCAATTTCTCCATTCGTTGACAAAGACTTTTGAAGTAAATATGTCTATGCAGAAGAGTCATTGGAGTAAAAGTGTAAGACACGAATAGGCTATATGTAAGATTCAGCACAGGGCCAATTTAAATTTTCAATTGCTCAATGAATGAATCAATCAATCAATCACTGAAAGAGAGAGAAAGTAGATAGAAGAAAGTTAAAATTACAAAGGCTCTTGGGACAAATCTTAACATTTAAGTGAAGTCGTAGGCTAAAGGTCACTTGTCTCACTCGTTCTCATTGTGTCACTTGAGACTTAAGAAACTGCATAAGGAGGACCGTCAACTAGTAAATAAATTCATCAGTAATAGTGCAAGTTTTATACGTAACATGATACGAGTCTCGTGGTTTTTAGCACGATTCTACTCACTCCATCCCATATAAAGAGTGAAAATGAAATAACTCTTCAGATTTTCAGAGTGAATAGCACATGTTTTATGTAATAAAAAAGTGTAATATCATATTGGTGGAAAGTCTTTCCCATTCATTTATTCATTCATTCATTCGTCTATTCATTTCATTTATTTGATTACATTCTTTTCAGTCATTCATTCATTCACTCATTCATTCATTCGTCTATTCATTTCATTTATTTGATTACATTCTTTTCATTCATTCATTCACTCATTCATTCATTCGTCTATTCATTTCATTTATTTATTACATTCTTTCCATTCATTCATTCATTCACTCATTCATTCATTCGTCTATTCATTTCATTTATTTGATTACATTCTTTTCATTCATTCATTCATTCATTCGCTCATTCATTCATTCGTCTATTCATTTCATTTATTTGATTACATTCTTTTCATTCATTCATTCATTCGTCTATTAATTTCATTTATTTGATTACATTATTTTCATTCACTCATTCATTCACTCATACATTCATTCATTCGTCTATTCATTTCATTTGATTACATTCCATTCACTCATTCATTCATTCATTATTCGTCTATTCATTTCATTTATTTGATTACATTCTTTTCATTCATTCATTCATTCACTCATTTCAATAATTCCATTCATTTTTTTTCAATCATTCCATTCCATCTGTGGAGTTGAACCCTCCTAAGTTTCCAAATTTTAGTTAATTATACCGACATCTTCAATGTAACAGCTTGTATGTCAAGATATTTTAGTTCAACCACAAGCAGCTAAAAAGTCACCAAGAAGATGTCTGCCGCAGTAGTAGACGAAACGTCTGGGAACGTCTGCACCAGTAGACCACGGCATCTTAGCCCGAAAGCTCCGTCTCAACTAGACACCGCCCGTGAAAGCCTGCATGCTAAGATTCACCAAGTATTATTTTCATATTTCAAGATTTTATAAGTCCACTGGCTTAGATCACGGGGTAACACGTTTTCTTGCTCATCCGGAGTTGCGCTCGGGCGTGGATTCGATTCCCGCTTGGGCTGATCATCTTGCTGGTTTTTTCCGAGGTTTTCCCATACCGTACGGCGAATGTCATCGCCAATCATCGCTATCACCAATTCCATCCACACTAAACCTATGGTCCGTTCCAGGAATCTGTAGAGCGACTTGGCGCATATGGAGGCGGAGTCTGTGTGTGCCGGAGTGTATTACGGGCAGCATCAGTTCGAGGCCGCTAAGGGGTAAGATGCTCGTGGTAGAAAGTTCAGATAGAAATGATCCCCTCCCTGCAACCGATTGGAAGCTTCGTTTAACCAATGCCTCCCCCCAGAGCGGTCATTGGTCCTAGCCCTCCCCCATACCACTTGCGCAGAGGTCTTATTTCATCTTCCTACTCCATAGATTCCTGGGACGGACCGTAATAGTTGATACACCATCTTTAAATAACCAAGTAAAAAAAAAGGACGTTACACTTAAAGCTCAATGTACCTAATCACCAAATTGCTCGTAACGATTTCTGAATTTCAGGAAACTCACATAGTAAGTAGTTATTAGTCTCCAAATTCACTAACCCTACTGTACTGAATATCAATAAATATCGTAAGCGCAACATCCCGCAAGCCTTGAAAGCACCAATCCAAAATAGCAGGCTCGAGTTTTGAAAGTTACATTGATCGCATCACTCAAATAAACATTAACTCAACTTCAAATATGTCACTGAGAGCTATTCCCCACATAACTTGCACAAACTGTACAGTCAACAACATGTATTTAAAATAAAATAAATTCTGTTCATGTTAATTTTAATATTCTAATAAATTGAGTTCATTTCCTGTGTTTTAATGTGTGTTGCTTTGAGATTAAAATCTCCATACCAAATTCGCAAAATGCAATAAATTCGGGATACGCGCCTGCCATCTGTTGCACTATTCGGGAACATGCTGAAAAGACACTCACACTCTTACCATCTGTTGCAATAGTCGAGAACACGCTGAAAATACACGTATGTTCATTATTTCATTATCGCTAAAGTAACAAGGTAAGCTATTTGTAAAAACTCGAAACTTAGACATTTAATTATGGTCGAACAAAACAGTTGTATGCATCTTGCCTGTAATGGTAGTTAAGACGCTCGTATGAAAATTATGAAACTCGCTTACGCTCATTTCATAAACATACTCGCATCTTAATTACTATCATTATAGGCTAGTTGCATAACACGAATATACTATTAATTATTTAATTCCAATTCCAGTTAATCTTGTTCTTATCAACTGAATAACAATACCTTGTACACAGATTGGAGAAAATATAAACAGTAAAATGTACAGTTAAACACGAACTTATTAAATTGATGTCTCTAATTTAAATATGAGATTCAAGAAGAATACTATGTAGTGAAAGATCAAAGATATTTGGACGTTGATTAGCAATAGTGTTCCAAGCGCCAAAAACCTGTTTCGAGATATTGGCCATTGAAATAAATCTGTTTTTTTATAAAACATTTATGCAAGAAGTATTATAACATTCATACTATTACAAAAAAATAGCACAAATAATACCAGAAAAGGCTAACCGATTTTTAATAAGTGAGCTGAAGTTGAATTAATATCTTAAAGCAAAATAAATAAATGAAATTGATGCAATAAAAGAATTTTTGCTTATAAATAACAGCAAAATTCACATATCGCATTCTTGATTTTTTACCAAGTTCAATTAGTCTGCCATCAACAGATTTGTAAAATTTCTCAATTTTTTTTTTTCAAATTGTCGGTTGCTCTATTATTGCGTAACTCCGTCCATTTAATGCATGGTTATTCAGACTCAATTTTCAACAGAATTTATATAAAATGCAGAAACTATAGTTGAAACATTTTAAACTTTAAACAGCAACATTTCATCTGAAATAATAATTAATGTAGGGTGAATGATTTCGAATGTTACAATTCTGTAAGTGTGCCTTCGAAGTGTACCTCTTTCTTTATTCGAAAATCAAATGTTTAACTGGTTGGAGAGCTTTGTTACAAAACAATCTAAACTGTAGAATAATGTTACATTAAAATCGGTCGAAATATGCTCCGTATTTTCAATATCTTTACACAAATCAGATAAGAACATAATCTGGGTTAAATAGAGTGTTAGCCTTCAACATTTTTTTTGCGAAGATGAGTGATCTTTTCTTTTCACGATATACTATATTTTCCTAACTGTTATATTCTCCCGAACTGAAATGTGTCCAAAAGAAGAATAAATTTATGCAGTATACAGTTAAAAATCATCAACTATCCATTCATTCTGAATGTTGATTTACTATATGTTCTCCTATGGCTGTATCGAGTTCTAAAGTATTTTTTTCTATTGCTTGTTACATATCTTATGTTTCATGATGTATTATTTCACAATACTAACATTAGTTTACTATTCAATTTGAGTTATTAAATATTCTTGTAGTTTTAGACTTACTAAAGTGATAAGTTGACCAGCAGCCATCCTGATGTTCGTCCTCTTCAATATCCGTATTACTACTGTGTAATTTTTCGATCTTGGAAAGTAATTTATTCTCATTTCATGCCAACACTTGTTCAATTGTAGTACATTTTTATGACATTTCATTTCTTAATGGCTAAAATATAACTGGCAGTAATTTCTTATGAAACAATACCTTGCCCTATTGTGTTCTTTCAGTTACTATGAGACAATTAATAGTAAAATAATTTTTAATTATCTAGAACAATAATTTCATTAATTTCGCTATTTGGCTTTTAAAATGAAATGGCAGTAAAACTGGAGTTTAAGCTAACTATGTAGTTTAATGTTAGTAATAAATTTTACAGCCGTTGGGAATTTCCATAATGTAGGAAGGGAAAAAAAAGTGGCACAAGAGTGTCTGATTATCCGTTTCCTCTGTAACACAGAGTGTATAAAGGAACGATGTGATGGTGACCAATAATACTAAGAGTCCTCCTTTATACCATTATACATTAATTCAGATAATTCTGGAAAGAGACCTGGAACTTTCAAACCCAAAACATAACGGGCCGTATTCATAGACATTCTTAGCGCTGACTTCCGGTGGATGATCAACGAACTAACGTTTTTCGTATTCATAAACCAGTGTTAGCGATATGATATGATATATGATATTTTTTTATTTTATTGGGCTATTTTACGACACTGTATCAACATCTAGGTTATTTAGCGTCTGAATGATATGAAGGTGATAAAGCCGGTGAAATGAGTCCGGAGTCCAACATCGAAAGTATTGGGTTGAGGGAAAACTCCGGAAAAAACCTCAACCAGGTAACTTGCCCCGACCGGGATTCGAACCCGGGCCACCTAGTTTCGCAGCCAGACGTGCTGACCGTTACTCCACAGGTGTGGACGATATGATATGATATGATATGATATGAGTCCTGTACAAGTAATCACTCGATAGCCGGGGCTAGTTTAGCACGCTCGTAGCCCGGGCTAGCGAAATGTCTAAGCATAGCACCCAACAAAATTAATTATGTTTACCATTACAGAATGTTGAAGTTCGTCGTTACGTAGGTACTATTTTAACCTCTTTTCTGATATCTTACTTTACTTTACTTTACATACTTGCTTATTTACTTACTTACTTACTTACGGCTTTCAAGGAACCCGGAGGTTCATTGCAGCCCTCATATAAGCCCGCCATCCCATCGGTTCCTATCTGAGCAAGATTAATCCTGTCCCTACCATCATATCCCTCCTCCCTCAAATCCATTTTTATATTATCCTCCGTCCACATCTGTGGAGTAACGGTTAGCACGTCTGGCCGCGAAACCAGCAGGTCCGGGTTCGAATCCCGGTCGGGACAAGTTACCTGTTTGAGGTTTATTCCGGGATTTTCCCTCAACTGAAAATGAGCAAATTCTGGGTAACTATCGATGCAGGACACCGGACTCTTTCACCGGCATTATCACCTTCATCTCATTCAGACGCTAAATAACCTAAGATGTTGATACAGCATCGTAAAAAATAGCCTACTACTACCATATTATCCTCCCATTTACGTGTCGGCCCCCCAAAGGTCTTTTTTTCCCTCCGGGCTCCCAACTAACACTCTGTATGTATTTCTGGATTCACCCATACGTGCTACATGCCCTGCCCACCTCAAACGTCTGAATTTAATGTTCCTAATTATGTTAGGTGAAGAATACAATGCGTGCAGTTCTGCGTTGTGTAACTTTCTCCATTCTCCTGAAACTTCATTCCTCTTAGCCTCTTGTAAAAATTATCTCTGTGACAAAATATTTTCTCTATCAAAATAATTTGTATCTCCATTCAGTGAATGAGCATAAAGTGCAGATATCGTGAAATAGTTCACTTATAAAGTGAGAATTTTCTTCTCGGGTACATAACAATGCAGCTGCGTCTGTAGCTCAAGCACTGGCCTTCCATACAGACGGCCCGGGTTCGATTCCCAGTCAGGTATTAATGGAAATTGTGGTGAACAAAGCAGGCCTTAGAGCAGTGGTCGTCAGCACTCGCTGAAATGGGTAGAGTGTATGGAGGGTAAGGAACTCTGCTCCGTCGTGCACAAGGGATAGAGGGACAGCATACCCGTCAGCAGCGACGTTTGCAAGCTAGGGCAGTGTCTTGTCCGCGGGTAAAAGACGCTAGCCCAAGCGTGCAGTGTTTTGATGACCGCTGTCTTAGAGGGATTTTTCTCGAGGTACCCCCGTTCCCTTCTATCATTTCACCAACAATCTCCACCTTCCCCCTTCATTTCATCTATCATCCGCAATAGTAAAAATAGGTTGGAGTGAAGTCTTGGGGACAGTACGGGATTCCGGGTCCCTGGGGCTTATCAAGCTACTTGCATGCGGACGAAACCTGGTTCTATCAGGGGCTGAGGCAGGATGGCCCACCTGTCAGCGTCGGATTCACGAATACCATGCAGGCCACCTGTTACCGCATATTTGGAGCGCATAAATGACCAAACCGTGCCTAAGTGTACTGACCCTTTCCGGATCCAGACCTCGTAACTCCAAGCCAACATAACAACGCACATTAAAGTACTAGACAAGGACTTGGGTCTTAAGCACAGTCACGAAAGGGATCAGAGAAATAAACTCCTATGGATAATGTCGCTACGTTTGTGTTAATATCTAACTGTTCCTAATATTTATGATTCACTGAAGTGAAAAATTAATTCTTATAAAATAAATATTCATTCTAAGAGTATTCAAAATATTTTAGTCAACTATTGCCCTGGGTACACAGTTTCAAAAGAAGTAAATGGTTTCACTGAGTTCATAAGAATACTTTTTTGTCATGTTATAATGTGCTGTGCAGCCAAGGCACGAGCAGTAGGCTATCCAAAACAGGTCGCTGCTGTGGGTTTGTTGCCATTAGTTTGTTATTAAATTGCATGTCTGTTGTGGGTGGGGGTATGGCCTCTACTACTCCCCTTCGCTTAGTTCTTTTTCCAGAGGCTGGCTCGTGAGTCACAGAATGCCGACGTATGGTATAAAGCGTGATTCGCCCTCAATTAGCTCATAACGTCAACTCTCTTGTATTGATACGATAATCTCCAGAATTTAGAGACAATCCTATAACTTTTGTGTTTAGTGTTATGTGTCCGTCCTACTCCTATTATTATTATTATTATTATTATTATTATTATTATTATTATTATTATTATTATTACTATTATTACGTTATCATTTTATTATTATTATTATTGTTATTATTATTATTGTTATTATTATTGTTGTTATTACTATTATTATTATTATTATTATTATTATTATTATTATTATCATCATCATATTAAAAAAAATATTCCTTTACTGAATTCCTATCTCTTGCAATAATCTTTAGTAGGTTGGCAGGTCTGTTGTTGCATGCGATTTGCGATTGTTAGAAATGACGTAAAACATAAATTATAGTGTAGTGTTTTGCCGATACGGCTGAATGCTTTGTGTCATAGCAGTAAGGTTAGATTTTTCTTTCTTGTTTTCTCGATAATTACTTATACTTATTATTTCATTATCAATTCTTTCTGATTTTTTTTTTTAATTCAAGTATAAAACATGTTATTTTTCCTCTGATTGAGGTTCTGACTGATATGTACACTTAGCGGCAAAAAGAATGGGCCGACTCTTGGTCGATACAAATGCTAAGTTCTATCGCGCGGTTCACTCGTGTAAACGTAACCCACTGCAAGGCATTGCTGTGGTGACTCTTCATTGAAAGTCGTCCGTCTATAATGTAGTAAACCTTACGAGTAGTGTGTGGCCCAGTGGTAAGAAGTCTGACATCCGTACCAGAGGTTGTGAATTCGCCTCCCGGTACGGTAAAATGATTATTTTTTATTTTTATTTTTACTTAATTTATTAGTTTAAATGTGAAATGGCATTTGTTAACAAACTTCGTTATGCCTGCCTTGTAAAAATATTATTGCCCATCACCTGTGGGCTATTAATAGGTGAGACCTGGTCTGTATGAACAAAAATACTTGTTTCACATCCTAAAAAACCGGACGCATATCAAACACAAATAATTAAATTAACAGAAACAAACAATTTTTAATATATTAACAAAACAAGGCCTGTGGTGGGGACTAGTATCTCGTCCACAAACCACCTGCGTCAACAACTGCCCTCATTCTGCGCGGCATGGAGTCCACAAGATTATGGAACAGGTCTAAATTCTTGGCCATCTCCTCCCACGCATCTAGAACTCTGTCCCACAATTCCTCAGGTGTCCGAACGGGTGGTTATTCTGCCCAATTAGAGCATAGGATCCTTTTGACTGCAGCCCACAAATTTTGAATCGGATTCATATCTGGTGAATTTGGAGGCCAGTCGACTGGGTCGACATCACGCCTCCTCGTAAACCATCTTTGAATCCGGTTGGCGGTGTGTATCGGATGATTATCCTGCTGGAAGAAAAGTGTTCCTTCTGAATATCGTTTTCCGTCGTATTAACAGATAGCAGTATTGCTTGAAAGAGAGAGGGCGGTTTATTATTTATTAGAGTTTGGGCATATTCTAAGAGATATCGCCACATAATTATAGCTTTGCGAGATACATATGATGACAAATTTGTAATAAAAAAAGAAGATTGGAGAAGATTCGAACCTTGAGCTACTATTATAAACTTGTTCAATACACCAACGCCGTAACGACTTACGGAACTGGGACTGTTAATATAATTTCGACATAATACGTAGTTCATATTCGCTCCGGTTGATTTTGTATTTATCAATTTTATTATTATTTCACTCTTCAAGGGCCCTGGTGTATCTAGAATCAACCCGCCATCCGATTTTATTACATATTTTAGACTCTTAAACAAAATACAGCAAATTTAAATGGTTTAGTTATATGTTACCTAGTGAACTACAGCTTTGACGAGACGAGCATGCGCAGTGTTATGTCTCTGCAACTTAGAAATTGTCGGCCGGCCCATTCTTTTTGCCGCTAAGTGTACAGTCTTAAAAAAAGTTGTTGCACAGATACTTCGTAAGTTTCAGAAAGGAGAGAGTGCGCATGAGCAATAATAAAACGGAACAAAATTAATTTTATTACCTCAACTAGTCCTTCTCTTGTGAACCAGGTCGCTCGTCCTCTGATCATGCGCACTGCCTCCTTTCTGGGACTTATCAAGTATCTGTGCGACAAAACATTTTTCTAAGACTGTACGTCTATTATCAGGCAGTACATCTCACTTGACGATATGTGTCAGAGAAAGAACAACTGTTTGTATACATCTGAAGTGTGATTAATGCAACATGTAGCTAATCGGCGATGTATGCAATGGAGGGGGAAAGGAACTGACAACCCTACTCCATTATCTCCTCGTCTAGTTGTCTCATCAGTGATTCCGTATTGGTATCACTTATGAGGTTCAGACCTGTCTTCGGATAATTGACTAAACAGCAAACAATAACATGTTACTTACTGAACATTTTTCTTAAAAACAG
Organism: Periplaneta americana; assembly: GCF_040183065.1. NCBI lineage: Eukaryota > Metazoa > Arthropoda > Insecta > Blattodea > Blattidae > Periplaneta > Periplaneta americana. The sequence continues at coordinate 134,409,805 of NC_091129.1, forward strand.
CAAAATTTCTCTCCCTTTTAACAACTCGATAATTTAACGACATCTACCCTTGTACCGTATATTTAGTGGCATATTCGTAAGCAGTATGGCCCGGTCTAGAAATAATTTTGAGCAAACAAATACCATATAAGTACAGGTTCAATTATCAATTGGTTTTTCTTATTTATTTGTAAAAAGTCCATGCGTGGTACTGCGAATCAGGCCTTTTACATATTTGTCTTGATACTGCAACACTGCGTGAAATTCACAGTCGAATCCCGTTTATGGCACGGATGTTTGTCCATGTTGTCTCAGGAAGAAGACCGTTGTCGTGTTGATGACTCTCCAGTACAAGGACGAAAAAATAATAATTAGTGAAAGGTTAAAAAAATATTGATTGTATAATATGTCTAAACATATAGTTTTATTTATATTTGACGTTGTAAAGAACGTTTATGGCCGGAATTATTATAACATTCAACTTCGCTATTAATATGTAGAACTTATGTTATAAAAAAAATCACAAGAAATAAAAGTCCTACAAACATGGTTCCTAAAATTAATATCTTCTGAAAACTGAGCAAATATTTATCGTCACTGTGAGAGCAACATATCTTCCGCTGTGATAATATACAGGCCTATACTTTATCATAACAAATGCATTAGTACAGCCCAGGTTAAAAATACTCAAATTTGCATACAAATATTAATCAGTACGCATATATATACATAATACACCCTCATCCTCATTCATCCCATACACTTCGGGGTGCACAATAGGCCTCAGTATGGCCGACGTGCAAAAGATCATCCTAGCCCGCCCGTAGTCACCGTGAACTAACATATCCGTGACCTATATACAGAGGGTGCCGAAAAAATGTATAGGGTAAAGTTGCCTAACTGCGTGATACTCTTAATTCCGTGATGAGTTGTTTTTCATTGATTGTAACGAAGTTGGGTATCTTGCTAGGAAGTTCACCGATGTCTCAAAAATAGGCGAAAGATGCACTCTTTCGAGAAAGATGTCTGGCGCTATGGTCGAACGGCAAAGCTTTGACTGATATTCAATTTAAAAAAAGTATCACGGGATTAGGAGTATCACGGAAATAGGCAACTGTATCCTTCACACTTTGACAGGAGATATCTATTTAATATATTTCAAAGTTGGACCCAGTCTGCTATAAAAAAACCTGAAAGAATTTATAAAACAATTATATTACCGGTCTGGGATTTCCCGGTCTCTGATCGGGTCAAAAAATCCTGATATAACTGATATTTACCCCTTGCGGTGAATTTCGGTGAAGTCCGGAGGGCGTAATTAGTCAAATGAACTCTCCTCACCTCCACGCTGGGGCCCCCTGAGATCTTTTTTGAGATGCGAACGAGAGAGTGGTGTGCGAAAAGCAACGGAAAGCTACCGCATTTATATTTCCCGAGAAAACAAAAAACTGATCAGGAAGAGGAAGAGGAATTGATTGGGTCACTGGCTGAGAAGAAACTGTATACTGAAGTATGCACTAGAAGGAATGGTGAACGGGAGAAGAGTTCGGGTTAGAAGAAAATATCAGATGATAGACGACATTAAGATATTATATGGATAATATGAGGAAAAAAGAGGAAGACAGAAAATAGGAAATATTGGAGAAAGCTGTGTTTTCAGTGAAAAACCTGCCTTTGGGCAGAACATTAAATGAATGAATGAATGAATGAATGAATTACCGGTTTTTTTGTATGGTTGTGAAACTTGGACTCTAACTGTGAGAGAGGAAGAGGTTAAGGGCGTTTGAGAATAAGGTGCTTAGGGAAATATCTGGGGCTAAGAGGGATAATATTACAGGAGAATGAAGAAAGTTACACAACGCAGAACTGCACGCATTGTATTCTTCACCCGACATAATTAGGAACATTAATTCCAGACGTTTGAGATGGACAGCGCTTGTAGCACGTATGGGCAAATCCAGAAATGCATACAGAATGTTAGTTGGGAGATCGGAGGGAAAAATAGCTTTGGGGATGTCGAAACGTAGTTGGGAGGATAATATTAAAATGAATTTGAGGAAAGTGGGATATGATGATAGAGACTGGATTAAGCTTGCTCAGGTTAGGGACTGATGGCGGGCGGATATGAACCTCCGGATTTCTTAAAGGCCATAAGTATTATTATCATCATCATTATCATCATCATCATCATCATCATTATTATTATTATTACTATTATTAAGGGACAAAAGATATTACAGAAGATATCGTCAAAAATATAACCAGCCAAGAATTGAACATAAATGAACAGGACAAACAACTTTGGAGGATGAGCAAAGGAAAATCAAAATCAGCTGTTTCATCCGTTTTAAAATATGGTATATTTCAATTGTATTTTAAATGTATTTCATTAATAAGATAACAAAACATAATTTCCAAACAAATTACTCAACATTCCTATGTTCAAAATTATCCCCAATGCATTCATCTAATCACTATTTTAAAATTCAATATCCATAATAAATTAAGATTTTCGGTCTGCATTGATAGTTGAGAAACGTCTTATATTTCATATTCTTATTACTCAGAAAACATAGTATGATAACGTAATTAAAAAATCAATAATACAATAAATAGAAGTATGCTAGGTTATCTAGTTGAAACGAAAGTTCTGCCCTTCAAATTCTTGAAATCCTTCATTACCAGACAGTCCACCTCTGTTAATCCAGCCACCTTCGAATAGCGAAGGTGGGTATTCGAACACTCGTCTCCCATGGTTGGGATCACTTGGGTAAGACATGCGGGTAGCGATGCCCAAGCATTTAGTAGCAGCACTACGGGCGTCCTCAGCAGCTTTATCAGCGTCGCTCGCAGCTTTCTCGCAAACGCGCGCGACTTGTGCGCAGCGGGCTTCACCCACGCTTGACGCTGCCGCAGCTGCAACATGGGTAGCCGAAGCAGCTATGTTTGCTGAACTCGCCGCATCTGAGGCGTGAGCTGCAACTTTCAGCAGGTCCGTGTGGTCAGCGTTCTCAGGAGCAGAGTTCTCTACACCAGGATGGTTTTCAGTGAGAGTAGCAATTTTACCAGTTGCTACAGGATTTGTGTCGGCATTTGACACAGGAACAACGACGACGTTGGGAGCGGCGACTTCGTTGTCCGACGAAAGACCTTCTCGAAAGTAAAATCCATTCACAGCAGCAGTAATAGCAAACACTATCTGCAAGCGGAGATACGATTTTTTACGAACGTATATTTCACAGAACTCAGTCAAATTTGTAATTCTTCTTCTCTTTACTGAAAGATATTGGAAAGTTAAGAAACACTAGGACTGGCTTTTTGCAAAAAATAATCTAAATATCTTCTCCATTTTTTGTACAAATATATTCCTTGGGGTCTTAGTAAGTTGATATTGGGTGGTTTTTTGCCTTTAAGTCTTCTTTGAGCTTCAGGAGCGATTTTTGTAATGGCCTGTTCCATAAGTCACTATTTTATTTCTTTTTATTTGCCCTTTCCTAGAAACTACTTTTTTATGAATAATTTCGAGGCAAAAATTGTTCCGGAGCCGGGTATCGAACCCGGGACCTTTGGTTTAACGTACCAACGCTCTATCACTGAGCTACCCGGGAACTCTAACCGACACCGATCCAATTTTTCCCTCTATATCCACAGACCTCAAAGTGGGCTGACAACCGTCAAGCAACCAACTTCGAGTGCACACTAACTCCGTGTGACTTAAATTGTGGTTTTCTGTTAACAACAGTGACGTGTATTATGCAAATCAAGATTTCAGATATAACTCCCTGTAAAGTTGATTTGAATAATTTCGAGGGAAAAATTGTTCCGGAGCCGGGTATCGAACCCGGGACCTTTGGTTTAACGTACCAACGCTCTACCACTGAGCTACCCGGGAACTCTAACCGACACCGATCCAATTTTTCCCTCTATATCCACAGACCTCAAAGTGGGCTGACAACCGTCAAGCAATCAACTTCGAGTGCACACTAACTCCGTGTGACTTAAATTGTGGTTTTCTGTTAACGAACAGTGACGTGTATTATGCAAATCAAGATTTCAGGTATATAGAGGAAAAAATTGGATCGGTGTCGGTTAGAGTTCCCGGGTAGCTCAGTGGTAGAGCGTTGGTACGTTAAACCAAAGGTCCCGAGTTCGATACCCGGCTCCGGAACAATTTTTCCCTCGAAATTATTCAAATCAACTTTACAGGGAGTTATACCTGAAATCTTGATTTACTTTTTTATGTACAAAATGCATCATGCACATGCAGTTTTCATCAAATTCAATTAAAACGTTCATACATCTTCTCGCATATATTATCTGAAATCTAACGTTGAGACATTTTAAGTATCTCAAAAGTTGGAAGCTAAAAAGCATTATGTATAACTTCAAGGGTCAGGTATTGAACCCGGAACTTTTGGCTGATCGCGCCAATGCTCTACCAACTGAGCTACCCGTTGACAAGACGTCAAAGACCTAACATTGATTTCACACAACTTCGTGTGTCTTGAATTATGAACAGTGACGTGTATTATGAAAATCTGGTTTTCAGGTACAGCTTTCAATGTTATCTTTCCGTCTATGTTATCTTACCATCTATATTATATTTCACTCTGTGTTATCTTTCCCTCTATGTTACCTTTCTGTCTATTTTATCCTTCCCTCTAGGTTATCTTACCGTCTATGTTATATTACCGTGTATGTCAGTGATGTCAAAGCAAGCGCATTTTTCTGACCTTGACGTCGTGCGCGGGCATCAAGCGCTAAGTATGGAAAGAAGGGTTTTATATATGAATAAGCAGCCTGTTGGATTAAGAAAACAGTGGTGCACAAACTTCAGACGGAACGTGAAATTTTATGTCGTTATTTTTATATGGCTTCTTTCTGTTTGATATTATCTATATTGTTTGTAAAACAAAAGTACTAACACTGATTTCTTAATATTGCACTTGCGTTTTAAATCTTAATAACATAATAGAGAGTTAAGAAGGAATATTCACATAAATTCCATAGTAGTACAACTATACTGTACTAAGTGGATGAAACACATCATTTATAAAGAAAGTGATATCTCAAAAAAAGTGATTGAGTATGACATGATAAGCTGGAATTGATATTGATGGTACCTTTAGCCTTATAAAAGTAATGAATAAACTAATCAAAACAATATTACAGTACAAAGCAAAGTTATCTAGGTGCTGTGTATATTTTAAGTGTAACTAATATTCCATAACAAAATTCTTACCGCATTATGCCTTTAAGTTGGTATTGGTGAGCAACTTCCTATCATCAGAATATTAAATCATTTTCTCGAAATGTGCTGAAGCTATAGAGCTGACATTTTTACAACACATGGGCACGTAACTTTTACTTACGATGTAACAGTAGTTGCTTTGTTAATTAATTTCCTTACGAACAATTTCATTGCGAATATTTGCAAAATTTTCAATACACTATCTTCACTAATACGTATTTACGGTATATTAGATTTACGAAAACATTCTGTAAGGCTACTAAATAAATAGGCCTATATCTGAAAATTTCACTTTTCTATAAAAAAGAAGTTGAGAAAATATTTCTTTTGAATAAAAAAAATCAAACTCGTGAAAAATGAGCATTAAAATTAAAACTTACATTCTTATAATGCACTTAAACTTCTCAGACAAATCCAAAAATTAACACAGATATAGTTTTAATAAGTTCTCTTCCCTTCATCCATTGAATCAGTGCTGGCCATCCCTGAATATAGCTCGACCAAGCGGTATATACTATCGTTTCGTCTGTCTCTTTCCTTTCCGCTGTAAAGCGCCCAGGCTCTCCTGAGCTCTAAAGCGCCGCTTGCTCCTATGGGCATCAATTGACATGACTGGTGTATGTTATCTTTCCGACTATGTTATCTTATATTTTATTTTTCAGTCTATGTATCTATCCGTCTATATTATCTATCCATTCATATTATCTTTCCGTCTCTTACCTTTCCGTCTATGTCATCTTTCGGTCTATATCATCTATCCGTCTATGTTACTTACCCGTCTAAGTTAACTTTCCGTTTATGCTATATTCCAATCTATGTAATTTATCCGTTTATGTATATATCCGTCCATCCATCCAGCCAACTATACTATTCATTCATTCAGTCAATGTTTAAATTGTGAGTGTTGAAAGCACAACCATTTTATAATACATCCCCGAATTACAGTTCCGACATTAAAAGAAGAACATTAAGCCATATAGAGTAAGATTTGAACCAGAAGACTGCCACACTTCCTCTTCCATTGCATGCAGTACTTCCTCTCACTCTTACTCCAGAATCTAAAGCAATAAACGAAATTACTTACATTGGATACATTTAAAGATGTATCATTTTATATTTTTATTTTAATAACAGCGTAAGATATCTACTCAACTTACTATGAATCGCTGATGTAGTGTTGAGATAATCATCGCGACAATTATTTCGTTTGGAAATGCTCCTCTGTGATCTATTCTCTATTCTAACAAAATACTGAATGTGCCAAAGAACAAAAATATGAAAATAATTCCTGGAACTAAATGTTTACACATGGTTGTTAGTGTAAATGAAAAATTACATACTAATAATAATTGTTTAACGTAAATTGTCCGTTAAATTTCACGGTTGAATGCGTTTTAATGGTCGATTAAATTTTTAACGCGGCCCATTGTTGAACATTAATCTATGAATTTTTCCATATTATGCTCTGTTCAATTCATAGACATTCAGCAAAAAAAAAAAAAAAAAGGAACCCTATTATCTACGAGTCCCACAGAACAATTTCCAACCAAGTTGCGCTCCCTCTTTGAAGTAATTTGAGTGTTCAATACGTAATAATTTTCCAATCAGGACAGTAAGCACGTGATCTTTAACATCCCGTAAATAAGAAATTCTGGTGAAAAGATCTGTCTGTAGATATCTTAGGACTACTTTAGCATTCCGTATTTGAAAATTAAGATCATCTTTAACAAAGGCTCTTTTTCTAGTGTAAGTTGCTGATATAAAACAAATCAAGTTCACTAGTGATTACAAGCTCACCCATAAGCCAGTTGACAAAAATGCATCAATACTGTAAAGAGATTTCATTTAAAACGTAAATCAATACAGATAACATTTACGTATAATACAAATACTGTATAACATGTTACTCACCCACATTACATGCCCAAACTATCCTCTTTGCTTTTCAAAGCAAAGATAGTATATGTTGAAAACAAGAAGAATAATAGTGTAAAAAATGCTCGCCTATTATTAACGATCAAATAATTTTTACAATGCAAATTTATTTAACTGCTGATCCTAAAAGCACTCATGCCTTATCTATACTCTGTGTGTGTGCGTGCGTGCGTGCTTGCGTGTGTGTGTACAGACAAGATGATTCACGAGGATTTACCGCCCCTTACGGTGCTTATTTCCGAAGACATTCTGAGCAAAAAAGTCATATAAACATTTGTCCTAATCTCAATATTTTCAGAGTTACACTAATTTGAAGTTGTTTGTAAAATACCATTATCCTTGAGTTTTAAGGGTAAAAGAATATTATAGATAAAGAATGAACTATTCAGGAGAATCATGTCTTTAATTAGCTAGTATTCTGAATTTCAAAGGCATGTTGGGTCCGATAAGTATAATAATAAACTGTCAAATATGTATGGATTTATTACCGTCAGAATTACTTATCAATAATCAGACATTAAACCATTATATTATTACATGAAATGGTACATAATGACCGACGAACGTTTTCGCCATGAATATGGCATCCTCAGGTCTCATCGAAGCGATGACACATAATGAATACTTATAATTTCTGGTTTAAATACAATCGTTAACAATGTTTGAAAAAGTTAATATCATAGGCTGTATACGCATATGCAATTAAGAACATACGTGTAACATAATTCTTTTAATCATACAAAGTATGGTAATTTTAATATTCTGAAGCTAAAAACGTGTAGTGAATTCCACAGTTGCTTACTACAGAATTTTTTTTTCGATTTTTAACTACAAAATTACATTTTCTTACGCATTTATCACAACAATTGTTTCAAATAACGCCAATCTTGTAAATTCTTTAAGACTGTACATTAGGATGCATAATTAAACTGTAAAGAATCCAGTTCCTAAAGTTGTTTGATTTGTAACAATTTTTGTGATAAGTACGTAAGAATGATGTCATTTTAGTTAAAAATAAAATAATAAAATCTGTACAAAGCAACTAACAACACATTTTTAGCTTCAGAACATTAGCCAATTAAAGAAATGATACTTCTAAATAGTTCATTGTCTATGTGTAATATTTTTTTACCCTTAAAACTAAAGAAAGAAGGTATTTTACTAATAACTTCAAATTAATGTAAGTTTGAAAATATTGAGATTAAGACAAATGTTTATATGACTTTTTGCTCAGAATGTCTTCGGAAATAAGCTCCGTAAGGAACGGTAAATCCTCGTGAATCACCCTGTATATACACATAGGTTGATTTTTTTAGTTCTTGCAACTATTTTTCTCTCAATACATAGCATATTTACATGGTTCTAAGTTTCACAAGCCTACAATGTCGTCACCAGAGTTGCGTACAACGTGTTCCCAGCGATGCGGAAGCCGTTGGATCCCGTTAGCACAGCCTAATCTGTTGATGGTACGAATAGAGCGGTCGGTTGCCTGTAAAAGTCTTCAACTGTTCGGAAGCGAATTCCGCAAAGTGAGTCCTTCATCTTAGGGATTAGATCGAAGTCGCAGGGACTTAAATCCTGCTGTATGCGCCCTAGCATTGTCATGCAGAACGATGGGTGGGTTATCCATAAAGTGTCGCTTTTCTCTTCTCAGAGCTGTTCGTAGATTGTTGCGCAAAAACGTACAGTAGTAGGCCTTCCGCAATAAGTGAAGACTCCACTGAAAATCATGAAAATTTTTCCAAATTTTTTTAGCTATTTCACTTATTCAGAATTTATATTTTCATACCCCAAATGGATTCAGCTCAATTCTGATTACAAATACTCGTATGTTTACACTTTTTAAATTAAGGCTGGAAGGGAGCGTGGAATTTAAAGAGCTGTCAAAATTGTTTTTCATCGAAGAATTCTTTTTTAAAATCTCTGATTAGAAATCTAGTAACTTTTTGTTGGCTCCCTGAAGTTACTAGATGAATGTAGCGGAGGAGAATATTAATTTACATAAATATTCATTTTATTTTCAAATCTATTTCTCTGTGTTCATTTTTGTTGATTCAACACCAACTTTCTTATGCCAAATATTAATCAATCTGGATGAAATTTTTACTGCAAGTATTTATGAGGTAGCTGCATGTTTCTATGCATTTAATTTGTGAGAAATGCTGCTAGTTTATTTTATTAATATTTTTCTTAATGCTGCTAGTTTATTTTATTAATATTTTGTGAGAAATGCTGCTAGTTTATTTTATTAATATTTTTCTTAATTCTGCTAATTTATTTTATTAATATTTTTCTTAATGCTGCTAGTTTATTTTATTAATATTTTTCTTAATGCTGCTAGTTTATTTTATTAATATTTTTCTTAATGCTGCTAGTTTATTTTATTAATATTTTCTTAAGAAAAATATTAATAAAATAAACTAGCAGCATTTCTCACAAAATAAATGCATAGAAACATGCAGCTACCTCATAAATACTTTCAGTACAAATTTCATCCAGATTGATTAATATTTGTCATAAGAAAGTTGGTGTTGAATCAACAAAAATGAACACACAGAAATAGATTTGAAAATAAAATGAATATTTATGTACATTAATATTCTCCTCCGCTACATTCATCTAGTAACTTCAGGGAGCCAACAAAAAGTTACTAATTTGCAATCAGAAATTTGAAAAAAGAATTCTTCGATGAAAAACAATTTTGACAGCTCTTTAAATTCCACGCCCGCTTCCAGCCTTAATTTAAAAAGTGTAAACATACAAGTATTTGTAATCAGAATTGAGCTGAATCCATTTGTGGTATGAAATTATAAATTCTGAATAAGTGAAATAGCTAAAAAAAATTTGGAAAAATTTTCATGATTTTCAGTGGAGTCTTCCCTTAACGTTGTCTTGGAGGAACGGTATGCTTTAAGATCACTCCATCCCAGTCATAGGCAAGAATCAGCATAGCCTCTACAGTGGTGAGGGTCTGTCGAACTGTTGTTTTACGTGGTGACCCGTGATGACGCCACTCGTCCGATTGGCGTTTCAGCGGATGTTCATAAGATCTGGCCCAGGACTGTAATGATATGCCGTAAGAAGACCTTTCCTTCGCGTTCATAGCGCTGCAAGAGAGTACGACATGTTCGTCACTTACTGGTGGATGCCCAGATCGTGGCATGTCCAACACACTTTCGCGTCCTTGTCTGAAGGCTCTAACCCACCGTGCTACCGTTCGGTAAGGTAGCGCAGCCGCAACGCAAGCCTCTTGCAGTCCTTGATGACACTGTCGTGCCGTGCGACCTCTAGTACATTGAATTTTTAACCAGCTTCTCTGTTCCTCCTTCGAAAACAGTGCGTCTGTGTTCTACAGGGACATCACTTTATTTTTACCAACATTTTTAACATTAACCTGGCTATACTCGGAAACACTGTTGCCCCCTTCCATTACAGGAGTTTGATGTTACTAGTGCAATATGTAAACAAATCATTTTACTAGCTATAGGAGGAGAGAAAAGTAGTGTATCCATTTTTGTTGTAGGGAAATACGATATTACGGTTTTCAGTTTGATCATCACTTTTACGGAATTTATCAAAATACAGTAGAGTAGTAACTTTTTTTTTTTTCAAAAACTCAACTTTTTAGGCGGCTATGTTCGTTATGTAACGTCTACTTTATTTAGCATATTAATTATTGGTGTTAACATACAATATAGAGAGTGCATTTAAATTGAGGGGCACATAAGTAAAGGGCTGTAAGTGCACTTGTTACTTTTGAGAAAATGGGATTTACATATTTAAGCTTTCGTAAAACCGGTGAAATTTTTATGATGCGATTAAAATATCCCTTTGCCACTAAAATTTTAGATACTTTAGCTTACACTGGATGCACTTAACTCATGTTATTACAAATGTCACTAGCATTCCTTTGCTTCTAGCCACCTCAATTCAAAAAAAGCTAATCCGAATTTTTAAACAAGTTGCTGAAAATGGTTGCCGTTCATTACAATGCAGGCTTCAATTCTTTACGCATATTATTAAAAACATTTTGAAGCATATTCTCTGAAATTTAATTTATCGTTTCTGCAATATAATTTTTAGTACGATATTATTAATATAGGTTCTTTCTTCTATAGAAAACGCAACCATATTTCTGAAACACACTATACACTGCAGTGTTTACTTCACTGCTTGAAGACTTTGAATGCAACAGCGGCCGTAAGTTTGTGTGTCTGATGGGAGCAAGGACATTAGTGAAGGGGTGAGAGTGAAGTACATTCAGAAATGCAGGTACAATAAAAATGCAAGTAAAAATAAAATGATGTCCCTGTATAAATATATAATAGGATGCGAAACTTAACGAGTTTCCCGTAACACATACTAGAGGCACTGTTGTAGAAATTGATCTTGCTGCCATCTATTTCTGGTAGGGGCGTTATTACATCTAGCAGCGCACCAAGTAGCGAAAAGAGTAATTACTCCATGCATTTAGCAGCGCACCTGGTGACGGAAATGTTAAACTGTGCAGAAAGTATTCCCTCCCACCCTCATCGATATTCAAAACTAACCCAATTTAAAATAAAACATTTACGGTTTTATTCCTCACAGCATATTCTACCGAAAATTCTTACCGGAGTCAACAGGAAGATAAAAGAGACGATGTATTTTACACTACCCGATTAAAATATAACCAGGCAGAGACAAAAAAGATAAAGCAAAAGGTTAGATAATTGGGATTGTATTCTTTGGGTATGGAAAAGTCTGCAAGAACTACTTACATAGTTCAATTTATTATATTACTATTACTTTACAATACATTCAACAACACTATTTTTACAACGTCCATAAACATCACTGCTTAACATACACTGCTTATACACACACGTATCACTTTATGTTCACTTATTAGCAAGTTTCAGTCCGCCATCTTCATCTTCGACTCTACCGTACAGCAATATCTCGAACGGATAAATAGAGAACTCTCGGTAATGTACCCAACACGTAGTTCTAATATTCACCACCTACGACGTTGGGCGCTGATCACCTTATTTCAAACCCCCAAATCCAGATGGTGCTGACCGCAGTTTCGCATCCTATTATATATTTATCCATGCTACGACCGCTTCCTCACAACTGTTCATCTTATTGTTTTGATTGTGTATGGACATGGAGGGGTGGAGGAAGAGTTCATTATCCCTGAGAAAGGGGAGGCATGTAAGCAACCTGTGGTATAAACGATATTGCCTGGCTCCTTTACACGGCATCGCTGCAGCACAGTTGCCACTACTATAAAATCAATCCATGTAGCTATATATAATTTTAACTGGTAAATGAAATTACGGAAAAGCGGCTCAACGGATTTTAATTAATAATCCCTCATTTTGAAGCTTCGCATCCAAGGATATGCAGAAAAATAGTAGTTCTCAGAAAAATGTCAACTTTCCTACTTAATTTTCCTATATTACAAAATCAATCTGTCGTCAGTTTTGAGAACTAATGGTTTTCAGAATAAAACAAGAGTTAACATTCTATGAAATTTTATTGGTGAAGTAAATTAAATTTCTGAACATGAAAGCTCAAAACATACATGCAACATTCCAAATATTAATATACAGTTTCTGTTTTCTATGGTGTTATGACAGCTACTCATATATTCATCTTAAATTACCTTTGCGACTACCAGAGGTAGCATGAAGATAGCCGAGTATTCATTAACACAAAAGGCAGCAGACCGTGGCGTTTGTTGCAGGTTAACTCAATTTATTATCTTCGTACTGCTGCTTTGTTATGCTTCATTTAAGGGATTGCGTTCTATTCAAAAGATAATCTTCAAAATTTGTGTTTTAAAAATAGCATACAGGACGAATCGCAGGTAATGTCATAATTTTTTAGGGAATTACTCCTTGATATTTCAAACAAAGTTTAATACAATTTCGTTCAATTATTTTTGCTTCCTTTTCGAGACAAAAATTGTTTTACTCGTATATTAAAATTTTCATAGCACGTTTTGGGAAATGCATTCATTTAATTCCCAATATGCTCAGTCAATTCAAGAGATGTTGCAGCACGTACGCATGCATATAGAGTGTTAGTTGGGAGGCAGGAGGGGAAAAGACCTTTGGGGAGGCCGAGACGTAGATGGGAGGATAATATTAAAATGAATCTGAGGGAGGTGGGATATGATGATAGAGACTGGATTAATCTTGCTCAGGATAGGGACCAATGGCGGGCTTATGTGAGGGCGACAATGAACCTGCGGGTTCCTTAAAAGCCATTTGTAAGTAAGTAAGTAAGTATTATAATGCTAAATAATTGAAAGAATTTTAGTTTTGTTCTTTAAATATGCATAAATATGATCCGAACAAATGTAACATTTTAAAATTCCTTTGCGGAATGAAAAGTTACATTTGTTTGAATCGAATTTCTGCATATTTAGGGGACAAAACTAAAATTCTTTCAATCATTTATTATCATAATACACTGATCCCTTAAATTGACTGAGGATATTGGGAATTAAATTAATGGATTTCTCAAAACACGCTATGATATTTTCCATATAAAACAATATTTATCTTGAAAGGGAAGAAGAAATAATGAAAATTCTATTAAACTTTTTTTGTTTGTGAATATCTTCTTCTTCTTCTTCTCCTCCTCCTACTCCTCCTCCTCCTCCTCCTCCCCCTCCTCCAAGCTTTAAGCCTTTTAAGGTTTGTTGCGGCTCCAAATTGATTGATCAATCTTTTCTTAGGTCTACCAATGTTTCTCCTCCCTTTAGGTATATATTGCATAATCTGTTTAGGATATCTATCCTTGCCTATTCTCTCTACGTGTTCCAGCCATTTTTGTCTATAATTTACTATCTGTTCATTTACATTATAAATTTGTAATTGGTTTCTTATATTTTCATTTCTAAGTCTGTCTCTTCTTGTTACACCCAGTACCGACCTCAGAAACCTCATCTCTTTTGCCTGTAAGCTACTTTTTTCTCTAGGTGACATTGTCCATGTCTCACTGCCATATAGCGCTCCCGGGATTGCCATAGTTTTATAGAACTTTATCATTGTGTCTTTTCTGACTTTGTTGCTCAGTATGCTCTTAATTGTACCGCACATTCTCGAAAAATTTTCAATTTTATTTTATCTATCTACTTCCTTAATGTATGATAACGAGCAACCCAGGAACTTAAATTTATTTACTTGTTCTATTGACATATTATTTAGTACAAATTTCCATCTTATAGGTTGTAGTCCGTGAAATGTCATCGCCTTATTTTTACTTATGGAGATGTCAAAATTATAATTCTGTATTATTTTATGGAGTTCAAACAAGGCTCTCTGCATCGTATCTTCATTATCCGAATATCTTAAAGAATAATCCCCTAAAATTGATGACATTACTTACTGTTGACTCTGTAGGGCCTACATACGTTTTTAATTATCAATGTGCACTTTACTAGCTCTTCGATTGACCAAGAGTTTTTATCCGACCATGAAGGCAACTTCAAATATCATGTAATAATGTCATTGGAGGAAGGATAACAAACTTCTATTACAATTATCTGTATTTTAAAATGTTTATTCCATAATTTATACAATTTTACATTCACTGGTTTCATATTTATTTCATAGAATTATAGAAATGTTATTGTTCTCATGTGACATTTGTCATAAAATTAAAATAACACAATTTTACAAGTCAAAGAAATAAAATTATAGTCAGTACAGTAAAATTACCCCAAACATCATATTTCACAGAAACCGCAACTCCATATATCAACCTATGCTGCCCCAACTCAACTCTGGTTCATACTCTCCAGCAACCGAAAATCTATGTGGGATACCCCAAGCAATATACCCGTTTCTTGAGAGGTAACGATTCGACAAGTCACTGGCAGCGCTGAGTGACGAGAAAGCCGCTCTTCGAGCTTTGTTGGCAGCAGCGGTTGCTGTTTTGGCAGCCTCCTCTGCAGCACTACCAGCAGCAGAACCCATCGATCCCGCGACGATAGACACTAGCTTCGCTGCCAGCTGAGCGGAGTTGGAGGCTTTAGAGGCCTCAACGGCAGCTGAATGGGCGGCGCTGGCAGCGACAGCTGCCAAGGATGTTACACCCATTTCGCTTAAATTCTCGGACTGCGAAGCAGCTGGAATAACATCTCCGGTATTTCTGTAGAAAGAAGTTGACGCAGACTTCCTGAACCTCTTGCTGCCTATTGAAGCAGCGATTTCGCCGCCTGGGAGATGTTTAGCAGCAGCTGTAAGGGACTTTGCCGCAGGATTATTTCGATAATAGCCACTGCACGGTCCAGTTACCAACACGACTACTGATAACAGTGTAATCTGAAAGTACACAATGTTGAACTATATACAATACTCTGTCTTGTACAATAACATAGGCAGATATCTGATCTTAAGAGCAAGGTGCCATAAAAGTCCAATCCTTCTGGAAATACATAAAATAAAATAAAATAATAGTACATTATGCAACGAGCCTATAATGGTAATAATTAAGACTCGAGTATGTTTATGAAACTAGCGCAAGGGCGTATACTTCAATATGGCGAATTGAGATACATGCAATCTAAGATTTTAAAACGCACCTAAATAAAATGTTATACACGCACGCAGCCCTGTTCTGCAGGTATGTACAGTACAATCAAAACAAAATTTCGCTACTATAATTAGCGAATTATTCACTACATTTTAAACCGTTTTCCCGAAGAAGGGCGCATTGGTCTATCGCCTTTCTTCCGGCAAAGCCCTCAATTATTCATAAGTATTCATGTTATTATCATCTGACTGAGACCAGCCTCATGGTCTAGTGGCCAGAGATTCTGGCTATAGTTCATGAGGTCCCGGGTTCGATTCCCGGTTAGAGCACAGGAAATTTTCGTCCATGGTCAGGAATTTAGGTTAAGTTTAGATTTAAGACCTCTCCTGGCACCACATTACAATAATCATCCTATCACATCATCAGGGTAATGTAACTCCGCCTTCCTGGCGCCCCAACCTCAGAAGTGGGTTACAACTAAGACCAGAAATGTCGAAAAGACAACCTGGTGGCATATGATTTAAAAAAAAAGTTATCTGACTGAGAAGCGGAACTGACCTTGTGCAATACCTCGTAAATTGTGAGATGTGTGCAGACGCGAAAGTATTGATTTTTTCCGACCTTGATATATTCTAGAGTGTAAAATAAACATTAATCTTGATATAACCTTGAAATTGAATTAGACATTGAAAAACGAAATGACAAATTGAATTTACAATTAACGCTAATTATTATAGTAACAGAACTAGTTGTCTTTCGATTGCATATCCGAGAATAATCGATACTTGCGCTTTCATATTGCTACAATGGTATTTTCTGAACACCTGAACTTTAATGAATAGGTGTACTTTAATGAGGTGCATTAAAGGGCTGCTACTTGGTGTATAATTACTACATTTCGGCATGATCGAGCATAAAATAATTTAAGGTACTTATCTATCCTTAACATATTATATTTTCTTAAAAAAAATTATGTCGTCTGAAAGCTTGAACTTTCCTATTTTGTCTCTACGATGTTCGGTTAATTTATTACCTGAGTTTTTATTCGCAGGAAGCACTCTTTCTTCAGACCGGAAGTGTTGTTCTGCAAGTGTCAATCCATGACATTCTGTCAATTTTTTATATTTTTCGTGTAATAACTAGTCTCAAAAATTCGTAATCCCTAATTCAGAATGAAGGGAAATGAAGTTGTGCTGTATGGGCTGTGGAAGATGACGTCACAGAGTTCAATGCAAGTACAAGTAAGCTTACAAGCAAACATTCTGATGGGGACAGATAAATAAAGTTATTTTTTTCACCATATTAATAAAGTCAAAAGAAGTCCTCACACAAATTTTGGCCACTCGACCGCAATTATTAGTTCGTCAGGGGCCGTGAACAGAAAGAAAACACAATTTCATTGCAAAAATTTATTGGAACAGACACAGCAATTGTTAAGCTATTTTAAAATTTATTCCCCACCGGAAACGAGACATTTGTTATGTCATGGGATGGACATGAAAGGTGCAGACGGCTCTCAAACGCTGGTTCCGATCCCTGGCGGCTGACTTCTACGACACAAGGATACAAAAATTGGTCCCATGGTGTGACAAATGTCTCATTTCCAGTGGGGGATATGTTGAAAAACAGCGCAACAATTGCTCAATCTGTTTCAATAAATCTTTCCATGAAATTGTGTTTTTTTATTACTTTATATAAATAACTCGTTTAAAATGTATCTTATGCGAAATCACACACAAATCTGACGCAGACATTAGAAAAATTAACTTCCAAAGAATGAATGTATAATTACGTCTCTGGCAAGAGCAGTTAGCTGATAAGTGATAATGAAACTCTTAAGTTTCGTAGGGCAAAGAACGAGCCGTATTGGAAGCAGATCGCTGCTCTAGGTTTGTTAATCTACAGTGATTACATATTTCGATGGGCTAGTTCAAAAGGAAAACAACTCAAAATTTAAAGTTTTGAGATAACTGCTTTTTAAAGTTTCATATTGCTGTGAAAACTCCAATTGAAATCACTCTAATTGGAATGTATAGTGCACATTAAACACAACTAACATAATTTTGAGTATAATTATCTTCAATAAAATTTTTCAAAGCAACACGAAACTCCGAAATGCAATTTTCTTAAAACTTTAAACTTTTACTAGTTTTCCTTTTGAACTGGCCAGTCCATTTAATGTTACGTCTTCGTCCCATTGCTATTATCACTGTTATTTTTATATCTCATAGATCATAGATGGGCATCGTGCCTCACTTGACAAATAATGCCTCACTGACCTTCACAGAGCTTATCGCTCTGAGTGACATTATCTTCACAGTCCCCGTTCCTCCCTCACCCAGCTCCTATGCGTGGGCAGGTTTTATATCAGTTTCATAATCAATATCAGTGGTGGCATAATGGCATTATCAAAGCAGTGTGTACGCGTTAGAAAACGATTATTTCATGAGAAATGGGAGGAAGAGTTTTTTTTTTTTTTTTTTGCTGTTTAGAAGGGGAGAACATACGATGTATGTTATGCTCAAAAATCCTATTAGGCATTAATAAATTTAATATACAACGACATTACTCCTTATGTCATAAAGAACATGCTGAATTAGAAGGTAAAACAAATTATTACGTATTATTTCCAAAATAAATTTATAAAAAATATCAAATGTGCGTAGAAAACGAAATATGATTTTCTGAAATTATTTTATGTCGAGAACGTGCAAATCTATTAAGTAATCTTGATAAACGCCAGAATATTCAAGAAAATAAACGTAGACAACGTGATGGAATATAATTGGCTAGTTACGCAATTTCTCGCCTGTGATTTAAATCAATTCAATGATGGAGAATTAGTAAAGAGGTTTATGATTAAAGCTGCCGAATTAATTTGCCAAATTGAATAAAAGTTTTCTAGAGTCTCACGTTAACCAAGCGCTTTCCTAATAATTCGCCACTGACCGCCTTAACGATTACGATAAGGTGACGCAGGTCACAGCAGTTTATATTTTTCATCCTACACTGCAGTCTCCACTCCCAGTAAACAAACTATTTCAAATCGAGTGCCTCACGTAACCGAAAATTGTGCCCATGTATGTCATAGATGTCCAATTGTAACTCGTACGAGGTAACCCCTGGTGTAAGCAACCCGCAGCGCATATTCTTTAAGGTTTTTTTTTTTTTTTTTTTTCTATTTTATATGGAAAATTATTGACTTCAGCAGAGCATGCTTGACGTGCAATATCTCCTAGTTCCATAGACGTTTGGACACCTATGTTATACCTGTATTATTATATTAAAAGTGCCAGTGATGTATGCAATAGAAGGAGAAGAAACTAGCCACTCCACCCCATTAGCTTCTAACTTAGTTGCCTCGTGAATTTTTAAATTATTTTCTGCCTGACTACTAAAAAATTTTGCTAGCTCCTAAATTACTGTTCAGTATGTACAGCCCTGCATTAAGTATTATAATTATTTCTCTCTAATTTTTATAAGAAACAAGCTAGCTTCATATAATCGGTTTATAAGTTACATTTTGATAATCCTGACGAAAATTTACCAAACCAACAAAGCATTGGACAGCAGAATATACAAAACTCTTATTTCCTAAAGACATTTGATTTAATTAATTACAGACAATTAATATCAGAAATGAACTGCAACTAAATATCAATGAAAGTATATATTGTAACAATAAAAAGAAATGGCAGGAACACCTCTTACAAATGGACTATCAAAGGCTGGGCCAACAAATTATGAACTACACTCCTAGAAGTCAAATTGATGTGGGACGCCAAAGAAGAAGATGGGAAGATGAATTGTAAATGTTTCCTATATGGACGAAACAGGCCATATCGGTCTAAGATGATGATGATGATGATGATGATGATGATGATGATGATGATGATGATGATGATGATGACAGGTTCGAACCTCACAAGTGATACCAAGAAGGCATCACTTATGACACAACTAGAACAGGAGACAATGGGGTACAGGGGCCAGTTCCTTTACCCCTCATTGCATAGGCCTACACTGCCGATTACCTATATATTACACTAATCAGATTTCAGATGTATACAGCCAATTGTTCTTCCTCTCACATATATCAAGTGATAATAGTTGTACATATCAGACAGAACCTCAATCGGAGACATTTAATTTGTACATTTCATGCAGCAATTAAGCCAACTTTCTTATCTAAATGAACTTACTAAGGCACAAGTTGTCAATTCTGAGATGTCCATGTTGAAAGACTTCATTTGTCTTTAAAATTATGAAGAATTTTATTATTACTTCCAATGACTACTAGTGCTCGAAACACTTTCTGTGAGAGTCAATACGAGATAGTTCTCCGCAAAGAAAGGAATGCCAAGCCGAAATACAATTAGTAGTAATGAAACTTTTAAAACCCACCAAAATGTTGCGTCCAATATGAGTTGCAATTACCTGGAAAATATTCGCATGTGTTCACAATTACAATGCACTATACATGGTTCACAATAACGCTATAATTTTCTTCATCTAAGACTCACATCATTGACCATTAAAAGAAAGCAATGTCTCCAGTCACGTGGATCAGAAATGATTGTGGATATACAGGATGGAAGCGTAAAGATAGTCGAGAACAGCTGAACAGTGTTGCCACGTCTAGTCTTGTTAGTCAGGCAAGAAATCTGCAATTTTTTTTATTTAATCTATACGAAAACCGTCCACTCTATCGAAATACGACAAAGGAAAATATTATATATATATTCTTATTATATTCTCTATTTGTATTGACAGAAATCAAGATCCTATGATTACAGTAATAATTATCTACAGCGACGATGTTAAATTTTTCCGAAAAAAAAAATTATTTGGAAAAATATAAACTTCCCACCGATATGGTATTAGACTTTTTTGTTATACTCAGTATGATCAATTCGCTCTGCAAAGCTGCAGGGTTATTTCACCTTCACCCTGTGTATCTCCTACCAAATATGGTGTAGGAGAGTTAATGAAAAGTGAAACATTGTAATGATTGAATTGCATTAATAAATCAGTTATGTCCCCCTTACTGACTCTGTAGAACAGGCATGCCAAAACCCTGCACATTGTGCAGTCGCGCACATTGTGCAGTAGTCTCTGTGCGATGTACACTTTCTATTCCCCTACCTGGAGGGAGTGAATCGCCTTGGAGGGGAACGCGACAGGGCTATACAGATCTGCAACAGCATATCAGCTTTCCAGTAATACAATTTCAGTACGGGTACTGATTTGGCTGTGTCTGGGAATGAGTTATGATAAATAAAGTGAGGAGTTCACAGATAATGGAGAAGAGAAATGACGAATCATATAACATAATTGTTATAATATTTTCCTCAGCCAACAATAATTATTTTAAAATGAAAGGCTTTCATTAGCCCATATCGAGGTAATAGTGCTGTGACAGTTTAGCTCAGATTAGTAAAGTTCTCAAAATATGATATTGCCAGCGCTTATTTCTTAATCAGTACTCTCACGGCAAAACGAACTTGACAATGGCGTTGTTTTGAAGTCTGTACAAACACAGCAATCAAAGATTAGACGACTTACGACTTGCATTTCATAAGCTGATAAGTGATGAGAATATAGTGAGGAATACATATGAGGCTCTTGAGATTGTAAGGAGCGAAGAAAGCAACTATTTGCAAGGCGGAAAAATTTTCTGGAAAAATATATAATGACAAATTTTCCGTCTCACGTCACTATATTATGCTAATATTCTTACATTAATACATCTTTAAACCTGACATAAATAGAATAATGTCGCTTCACAGCTTGTGAACTACACTTTTAATTTCTTTTAGTAACGCTCCCAACTTGTCGATACTTGTTCTCAACGTTTTCCAAATAAACTATATGTGAATTTAAATTCTAAGTTTAATTTATATTATTTATTAATATTAATGTTAATGTATATTGACATACAGCAAGGAAACTATTTCAGTGTAAAAACTTCACAATGTCCTACTGCATGTAATTAAATGAGAGTATATTTTCTTCAACATTTGTGTACCAATGTCCCAATAAATAATAATGCTTGACCAACAATGAAAGAATACCGTCTATTACTTGAAAATAATTAGTACCTACTACGTAAAATGAAATACTTATTCATTTTTTTGTTGTTTCGAAATTACTGCAATATTCTTTTTCTTCAAATACTATATAAAATTCATAGTAATAAATTATGCTTCACAAACCAGTGCGTTGTGAAGTATAACTGAGTAAGCCTAAAGTTTTTTGTATTACAATTGTCAAATATTGACACTGATACTAACCGTGTTTTTTTTTTCCTTCTCCTAAGTGTGTTTATAATGTCCAAATGCCTATTTAATCCAACCCTAGAAGCGCAGAATAGATTACTGTACACTCCTCCAGCTAAGAACTGGTAAGAGCAACCCTTGAATGATGCAGTCTGCACAGACCGGCGATCCGCGCACATGACTGCACATTTAGAGTCTGATTTCTGGCATGCCTGCTGTAGATAATTACCTATACCTATTATAATACGCGCTTCCCAAACATGCGGACCGTGGCTTGATTCCCTTTATGTGCGTTTCTTCATTGTCATATTTTCTCCTGTACTGTCTTAGCAGTGGACCTAACTTGTACTCAACGCAGCTTTTGTGGTTTAGTCTTCCACCCAGATTCGATTCCCGTCCAGGTCGAGAGAGAATTTTTGGTGCACAAAGCAGAAGTTGCATAGGATCTTTCTCGGGGTACTCTCGTTTCCTTCAATCATTTCATTAACAATCTCCAACTTCTTCCTCCATTTCAATTGGTTGAATTGTTTATGCCTTAAATTTAATTAACTTACTTGTTTTGTATTATACACATATTTATAGCTCAACTGATGAATGATCGTTTGCGTTTGTAAATTTAATAATCTGATTGGCTATGTATTGTATACTTTTAGTAGAGCCATCGATGTAGCTCAGTCGGCAGACTCGCTGGGCTGCTGATCCGGACCTGCGTTCGGGCTTGGATTAGATTCCCCTTTGGTCTTCGGTTTCTTCCGAGGTTTTCCACAGCCGTGGGACTGAAGCCGGATGGTCTATGGCGAGTCTATGTCGAGTCCTTGGCATCAACCCCTTTGATTTGATTACCCCCCTTTGATTTGATTACCCGGTTTGGGTTTTCCGAGATTTTCCCCAACCAAAAGGCAAATGCCGGGTAATATTTTGGCGAATCCTCGGACCTCACCTCATCTCACTACATCTCGCCAAAATGTAAAAAATTGCACAAAATTGTAAAAATTGTAGAAAATTACTAAATTGTAAAACTATAAAAATTTGTAAAAACTGTAATTGTAATATCATAAAATTTTTACTTGTTCCACATCTTAAAGCTTCAGTGCTCATGTAAGATTTATGGAATAGAATGAATGAATGAATGAATGAATGAATGAATGAATGAATGAATGAATGAATGAATGAATTAATGAATGAATGAATGAATGAATGAATGAATGAATGAATGAATGAATGAATGAATCTATCACCTTTAGAAGTTAAAAATAGGTTGAGTAAAGTCTTGGGTGTAGTAAGGGTTTGGGACTTCGGAATTTGGCAATGGGCTTATCACGTATACCAGTCCGAGGATCGGACCTGGCTCGGTCAATGCTGACGCAGGATGGCCCACATGATAGACCAGTGATGTCAAAGCAAGTGCATTTTTCTGACCTTGACGATGTGTGCGGGCATCAAGCGCTAGGTACAGAAGGAGCAAGGATTATGTATATGAATAAGCAGCCTGTTGGATTGGAAAAACAGTGGTGCACAAACTTCAAACAGAACGTAAAATTTTATGTCGTTATTTTATATGGCTATTTGCTGTTTGATATTATCTATATTGCTTGTAAAACAAAGTACTAACACCAGTTTCTTAATATTGCAGTTAATAATATAATAAAGAGTTAAGAAGAAATATTCACATAAATTCCATAGTAGTAAAACTATACTATATTAAGTGAAAGTGATATCCCAAAGAAAGAGATTAAGTATGACATGGTAAGTTGGAATTGATATTGATGGTATCTTTAGCCTTATAAAAGTAATCAATAAACTAATCAAAACAATATTCCAATACAAAGCAAAGTTACCTAGGTATATGTTTCAACTATAACTAATATTACATAGCAAAACCCTTATCGCATTATGCTTTTAAGGTGATATTGGTGCGCAACTTCCTATCATCAGGATATTAAACTATTTTCTCGAAATAAGCTGAAGCTATAGAGCTGACGTTTTCACAACACATGGGCACATATCTGTGTTTATGATGTAACAGTAGTTGCTTTGTTCATTCACTTTCTTACAAACATTTTCCATGCAAATATTTTCAAAAATTTCACTAGATATCTTCAGTAGTATATATTTAGCCTACAATATATCAGATTTACGAAAACATTGTTTCAGTACCTGTAAGGTTACTAAATAAACATATCTGAAAATTTCACCTTTCTCTAAAAAGTTGAGAAAATACTGCTTTTGAATAAAAAGGAAACTCGTGAAAAATGAGCATTAAAATTGAAACTTAAATTCTTATAATGCACTTATACTTCTCAGAAAAATCTAAAAATTGACATGGATACAGTTTTAATAAGTTCTCTTCCCTTTATCCATTGAATCAATGCTGGCCATCCCTGTATATAGCTCGACCAAGGGGTATATACTACCTCTCTCGTCTGTCTCTTTCCTTTCCGCTGTAAAGCGCTCAGGCTCTCCTGAACTCTAAAGCGCGCGCTTGCCCATATGGGCATCAGTTGACATGACTATGATAGACCATCTGTAGGAATTGTAAAGCTATTGCGTATAAAGCGGCCAAAACATGCCTAACTGCCAGAATCCGTCCCGAATCCAGACCTCTGAAAATAAAGCCAAATCAATGTCGTGCTGATCACACAACCAGGGAGGCTCCCAAAGTGAGCTTGTTTTCAGTTTCGATCCTAAGATATACCTTCCCCTACACCACAATAGACTGTCCGTCGATATTAAAAAGAGGAGGAATGAGGTCAAGAAAAAAGAAAGAATAATCGATTCAAATGCAATACATCATCTTTGATAGTGCGTCTGAGGTGACCAACTTAACATACTAACACCGACATATTCAATGTTTCCAAGTTGAAATATTAGCAATTCATATAGCAATTCAGTGATATAATAATAATAATAATAATAATAATAATAATAATAATAATAATAATAATGATAATAATAATAACAATAAATAATAATAATAATAATAATAATAATAATAATACTTACTTACTGGCTTTTAAGGAACCCGGAGGTTCATTGCCGCCCTCACATAAGCCCGCCATAGGTCCCTATCCTGCCAGTCTCTATCATCATATCCCCCCTCCCTCAAATCAATTTTAATATTATCCTCCCATCTACGTCTCGGCCTTCCTAAAGGTATTTTTCCCTCCAGTCTCCCAACTAACACACTATATGCATTTCTGGATTCCCCCATACGTGCTACATGCCCTGCCCATCTCAAATGTCTGGATTTAATGTTCCTAATTATGTCAGGTGAAGAATACAATGCGTGCAGTTCTGTGTTATGTAACTTTCTCCATCCTCCTGTAACTTCATCCCTCTTAGCCCCAAATATTTTTCTAAGCACCTTATTCTCAAACACCCTTAACCTATGTTCCTCTCTCAAAGTGAGAGTCCAAGTTCCACAACCATAAAGAACATAATAATAATAATAATAATAATAATAATAATAATAATAATAATAATAATAATAATAATAATAATTACAAGACTTTTGAAGAAGCAGGAGGTTCACTGCCACCCTCAAATAAGCCCGCCATTTGTCCCTATCCTGAGCAAGATTAATCCAATTCCTACCATCATATCCCACCTCCCACAAATCCATTTTAATATTAACCTTCCATCTACGCTTGGCCTCCCCAAAGATCTTTTAGCCTTAGGTCTTACAACTAACGCTCTATATGTATATGCATTTCTGGATTCACCCATACGTGCTACATTCCCCACTATTCTCAAACTTCTGTATTTAATGTTCATAATTGTGTTAGGTGAAGAATAAAATGTGTGCAGTTCTCGGTTGTATAACTTTTTTCCATTATTCTGTAACTCCATCCCTCTTAGTCTCAAATAATTTCCTAGGCACATTATTCTCCAACACCCTTAACCTCTATTCTCTCTCAAAGTGAGCGTCCAAGTTTCACAGCCATACAGAACAACCGATAACATAACTCTTTTACAAATTCTAACAGAACAATTGACAAAAGCTTCACAACCGAATAACAGCAGGGATTTCCCATATTTATTCTGCGTTTAATTTCGTCTCGAGTGACTTTTGTTACTGTTGCTCCAAGACATTTGAATTTTTCCACCTTTTCAAATGAATAATTTCCAACTTTTATATTTCTGTTTCGCAGTATGTTCTGATCACGAGACAAAATTATATCCTAAACTTTGTTTTTTCGGAAATTACTTCTAAGCCTATCTCTTTATTTGCTTCAAATAAAATTAGATCTAAAGGTGTGAGGAAGAAATGGTGCGTTGTTAAGAACAGTTGTAGACTGGATTTTTTCCGTTTTAGATAAACATCATGTAGTAACATGATTTTAGAAAGGACAAGCTAACAAAAATATGTAAGCATTCTACATTTTAAAACATTTTATTGTGTGCATATAATTTACATCTTCTGATATAGTAATTATTATTATTATTTAACAAAATTATGCAACTTTTCTGGTCTGCCACTTATTCATCATAAAGTTTAAGGCAACATTCAAAATTTGTGAAATTTAAACTACATAAACAGTCCTACAATACTATCATTTGTACAAACTCTGGTGCCACTAGAACTAATAGTTTTGAAATTACATTTCCTTTAAATATATTTTATATTGACGTCACTAAAAAGGCTCCTTGCGACAAAGTCTTCAAAACTTTTAGTTCATATTTGCTTAAAAACTTGAAAATAGTTAGGCGAATAAAAATTAACTAGCTTTTTGAGCTCACAAGCAAGCATCGTTATGGGGGCAGATAAAACAATGTTTTTGTTTTTCACCGTGTTAATAAGGGAAAAACAAGTACTTATACAAATGTTGGCCACTCGAGCACAATTACAAGGGTTTTCAAGAAAGAAAGTTTCGTAAGAACTTGGACCATTTACAGAAACAAAATACAATTTCACGGAAAGAGTTATTGAAAGAGATATAGCATTTTTAAAGCTGTTTTCCAACCTACCCAAGTATTTCCCACCGGAATTTGAGACATTTGTCATACCATGGGATCAACGTTTGTATACCTGTGTCATAGAATGCTGCCGCCTGGGATCGAAACCAGTGTGTGTGTGAAAAACGTCTGCACCTCTCTGTTGATTCCAGGTTATGACAAAATATTTCAATTCCAGTGTGTATTCCAATAAATCTTCCCATCAAATTGGGTTTTCTGTCAATGGTCCCAGGGAAACTTACTTTCTGGACGACCCTCGTAATTGCGCTCGAGTGGCCAAAATTTGTATAAGCACTTGTTCTGACATTATTAACATGGTGGAAGAGAAAAGTATTCATTTTTTTATCTGCCCTCATGAGGATATTTGCTTGTCAGTCTAAATAGAGGGTCACAATCCATTTTTTTAATTCCATGCATCTGCCATTAAGCACGTTTTAATCTAAGTGCAACATGAATATGCCCCGAAGGAACTTAATATTAATATTTCATACAAATATTAATTAAATTTTTATATATCAACATTCAATTGACCTCTCTGAAAAGTTTCAGACCAATCTGACAATAACTGTTCTGCAAAGAGCTCTTTTTAGTTAATTAACTGCTTATAATTTTAAGTCGAGAAAACAGCATAAAAGATTTATCTCAAATCAATCATGCACCGTATGATCAGCCACATTTGTTTATATGGTTAGATCATTTGAAACAGTCTCAAATATAATTACGATCATAAAAACAAAAAAAGTTTATTTTCTTGATTTTACAGCAGTATTTCATGGTAGTTTTCCCTTAAAATAACCAAATTTGCAAAATTAAAAATTATACCAAGTAAAATAAGTAATTTCTGAATCTTAATTCCCATCAAAAACTATAACCACCCACGTTTTCCCAACCAATCCCTGGTCCAGAAATTGAACCTGGAGGCCAACCTAAGAAAGCCGGATCAATTTGTCCGTTTCTTGAGCGGTAACGATTCGCGATATTACTGGCAGCGCTGAGGGACGAAGACGCGGCGGTGCGAGCATTCTCGGCAGCAGCACTTGCTGCTTGAGCAGCCGCCTCTGCCATGCTAGAGGCTTCAGAACTCTTCGATCCCATTACCATAGACACTAACTTCGCTGCAAACTGAGCGGAGTTGGCAGCCTTGGTGGCCTCGTTGGCAGCTGACTGGGCAGCGTTGGCAGTGGCAGATGCATGAGACGTTATTTCCATTTCGTTTGAGTTCTTCAGATTCGAAGCAACTGCAGAAACAGCGCCGGCATCGTTTCTGAAGATCTTGGTGGCGATGTCGCTGCTTTTGGGATAATGTGGAGGGAAAGCAGAAATTGCCGAAGGGTTATACCCATACCAGCAATTACAGTGCCCGATTACGAACAATATCACTGTAATCTGAAAAGAAACGTAATGCAGCTATTATAGAACTTACTTTCTACTTACTTACTTACTGGCTTTTAAGGAACCCGGAGGTTCATTGCCGCCCTCACATAAGCCCGCCATTGGTCCCTATCCTGAGCAAGATTAATCCATTCTCTATTATCATATCCCAACTCCCTCAAATCCATTTTAATATTATCTTCCCATCTACGTCTCGGCCTCCCTAAAGGTCTTTTTCCCTCCGGTCTCCCAACTAACACTCTATATGCATTTCTGGATTCGCCCATACGTGCTACATGCCCTGCCCACCTCAAACGTCTGGATTTAATATTCCTAATTACGTCAGGTGAAGAATACTATGCGTGCAGTTCTGTGTTTTGTAACTTTCTCCATTCTCCTGTAACTTCATCCCTCTTAGCCCCAAATATTTTCCTAAGAAACTTATTCTCAAAGACCCTTAATCTCTGTTCCTCTCTCAAAGTGAGAGTCCAAGTTTCACAACCATAAAGAACAACCGGTAATATAACTGTTTTATAAATTCTAACTTTCAGATTTTTCGACAGCAGACTG
Source organism: Periplaneta americana (assembly GCF_040183065.1). NCBI lineage: Eukaryota > Metazoa > Arthropoda > Insecta > Blattodea > Blattidae > Periplaneta > Periplaneta americana. The sequence continues at coordinate 134,438,677 of NC_091129.1, forward strand.
GATGATAAAATTTTCTCAACCGAATAATAACAGGCATTTCCCATATTTATTCTGCGTTTAATTTCCTTCCGAGTGTCATTTACATTTGTTACTGTTGCTCTAAGATATTTGAATTTTTCCACCTCTTCAAAAGATAAATTTCCAATTTTTATATTTCCATTTCGTACAATATTCTCGTCACGAGTCATAATCATATACTTTGTCTGTTCGGGATTTATTTCCAAACCTACTCGCTTCAAGTAAAATTCCCGTGTTTTCCCTAATCGTTTGTGAATTTTCTCCTAACATAGTCACGTCATCCGCATAGACAAGCAGCTGATATAACCCGTTCAATTCCAAACCCTCTCTATTATCCTGGGCTTTCCTAATGGCATACTCTAGAGCAAAGTTAAAAAGTAAAGGTGATAATGCATCTCCTTGCTTTAGCCCACAGTGAATTGGAAACGCATCTAACAGAAACTGACTTACTTTCTACAGTAAGAAAAAAATATATATGTATATTAGAAAGAAACATGGAGCAACGTTACATAGAGACTCCGTTTTTATTATAATTTTGTTGAAGGAAGTCGCTACAAAGTATGTTGACAGTAGGGTGAGCGTTGTAAGAAGAAGCAATGTGCGATTTTTTTTACTTTTCCAGATGGGGATTCATTCATTCACAGATTTCTGACTAAGGGAAGGTCTTTAACTGCAACCCAGAAATTCCCAACCTTTCCTATTTTCTGCTTTCTTCTTAGTCTCTGCATGATCAATATATCTTAATGTCTTCTATCATTTGATATCTTCTTCTGCCACGAACTCTCCCCCCGTTCACCATTCCTTCCAGTGCATTCTTCAGTAGGCAATTTGTTCTCAGCCAGTGACCCAACCAATTCTTTTTTTCTCTTCTGGATCAGTTTCAGCATCATTCTTTCTTCATGTACTCTTTCCAACACAGCTTCATTTCTTTTTTCTGTCTGGGCAATTCACACTCTCCATTCTTCTCCCTATCCACATTTCAAATTCTAGTTGTGTCTTTTCACTTCGTCGTAATGTCCATGTGTGTGTCATACAATGCCACACTCCACAAAAAGCACTTCACTGGTCTCTCTTTAGTTATTTTTCCAGAGATCTGCATAAGATGCTCCTTTTTCTATTAAAAGCTTCCTTTACCATTGCCACGCTATCCTCTTGACTTCCTGGCAGCAGCTCATATTATTGCTTATAGTGCACCCTAAGTATTTGAAACTGTCCACTTGCTCTACTACTGTATCTCATTTCAAATTAGCACATTTAGTTTTTTTATTTTTCTCTCGAGAACTATGGTCTTCGTCTTATTTGCATTTATCTTCATCCCTTACTGCTCACAGATGTCATCTCACTCCAGTAGCATATCCCTTAGTATCATCTCCTCTTCTGGTAACAACGCCATGACATCAGCAAATCTTATACACTTTATTCTTCTTCCGCCTACTATCATCTCTCTCGCTCTAAAGACAGTTCTTCGTTAAATCCTCCAAGTAGATGTTGAACAAGGTAGGTGATAAAGTGCATCCTTGTCGTAGTCCTCTCCCTATTTCACTTCTTTCTGACATTTCTTCTTCTTTCCTGACTTCCAGATGGGGATGGCTTTCTTTATGTCTGTAGTTTTCTTAATTATTCTCTATTGGCTTTCCCCTTCTCTGTACCTATCGAAAAGTTACGATACATGGTGTTAATTAATATGTGGGGAACGTTTAGGGTATGTTTAGAGAACCTAAAATCCAGCAAAAACGTTAATGTAAATATGAATTGCCAAGAAAAGGAAACCGGACTAGCCTATAAGGGCCATATTCATAGACATTCTTAGCGTGGTCTTCCGGTGGATAATCAGCGAACTAACGTTTTTCGTATTCATAAACCAGTGTTAGCGATATGATATGATATGATATGATATGATATGATATGATATGATATGATATGATATGATATGATATGATATGATATGATATGATATGATATGATATATGACATATGATATGATATATGATATGATATGATATATGATATGATATGATATATGATATGTAATATATGATGTGATATATTTATTTTAGTAGGTTATTTTACGACGCTTTATCAACAGCTTAGGTTATTTAGCGTCTGAATGAGATGAAGGTGATAATGCCGGTGAAATGAGTCCGGAGTCCAACACCGAAAGTTACCCAGCATTTGCTCATCTTGGGTTGAGGAAAAACCCCGGAAAAATCCTCAACCAAGTAACTTGCCCCGACCGGGAATCGAACCCGGGCCACCTGGTTTCGCGGCCAGACGCGCTGACCGTTACTCCACAGGTGTGGACTGATGTGATATATATGATATGATATGATATGATATGATATGATATGATATGATATGATATGATATATGATATGATATATGATATGATATGCTATGATATGATATATGATATGATATATGATATGATATGTGATATGATATGATATGATATATGATATTGTGACAGCGACGTGAGATTCGAACTCACGACCAGCGTCCCGCAAGAGAGCAGGTCGAGCGTGAGTCAACACGGGCTTCTCGGAGCACTGGGGGACGGCGCGCGGCGGGGAGAGGAGAGAGGAGGTTGCGACACGCTGTTCCGCGGCAGAGAGGGGAAAGTAAAGCAGCTGGTGACTGAGGAGAAAGATCCAGAGAAGTCTGGATATCCGTTATATTCTAGGCATCTGTCGACAGACCGCGAACTCTCGAGGAACTATGGCTTAGTTATAAATACAACGCGAAAGTGAACGCGATTCATTCAGCCCGTCAGTAAGCCAGTGTTGTTAAAGTCAGTGGAGAGCAAGCCAGGCAGTCTTGTGTAGCAGTGAAGCCAACTTCGAGACCAGAGCGCGACTTGAGTTGTGTCCGTAACTGTGGAGCCTGAAGCCCGGAGTTCGAGTGCAGTGGACCGCAGTTGGGGGACCTGAGTTCGAAGTGCAGCGGATCGTCTCTGAAGGTCTGGGGTTCGAGATTCGGTGAACGCGTGTGACTGAGCTAGAAGAACTAGCCAAGACAAACGAGCTGTGAACTGAGAACTGAAAGCTCTGTGTAGTAAATAGTGCTTTGTGAATATTAGTTAAGGTTAACAGTTCATTGTTGTTCGTAATAGTCCAAGTAAATTGTCACTGTCGTTTGTGGAGTGCAATAACCAACGCTGTGTTGCTGTGCGGAGAGCAAATCCCATTGTTGACGGGAGTGAAATTAAATTGTAGAGAGTGATAATTATTGTTGAGATAATAAAATTACATTGTTGTTTAGTATAAGAATTTACAAAATGATATGATATATGATCTATGATAATATGATATATTATATGATATGATATGATATGATATGATATGATATGATATGATATGATATGATATATGATATGATATGATATGATATGATATGATATATGATATGATATGATATGATATGATATATGATATGATATGATATATGATATGATATGATATATGATATGATATGATATATGATATGATATGATATGATATGATATGATATGATATATGATATGATATGATGATATATGATATATGATATATGATATATGAATCCTGTACAATTAACCAGTCGATAGCCGGGGCTAGTTTAGCGTGGGCTAGCGAAATGTCTATGCATAGCACCCTAAAAGTGTAAGAACTTGTCTAATTTAAATTTGACTTCCATTCCTTCCAAAGTAGTCCCGTCCTGCATTGATACAACGAACTCTCTGCTTTCACTATGCCTCAAATGCTTCATGTAAGTACTGTACTTGTCTCGAACTACATCAAGCACGCATTGCTTTTGGCATGGAGATAATTTACTCTTTGGAGACAAAAAGAAGTCACAAGAAGCTAATTCCGGTGAGTACAGAAGATACAGAATGATTTCATGGTGTTTTTTCTTAATTCCATGTTTTGAAGTCCATGTTTGCGCTAGGATTGTCATCTTTAAGCAATCAATACAAAGCATGCAGTAAAAAGTCTGCTGAAGGTCTCCGTGCAGACATGGATGTTAGGAGGAGATCAGAACATTCTTTTGCACAGGGTGGCGGACATTTTGGACATTTACTATGGAGAGTGTACGTACATAAATAACATACAACATTTCTCAGAAAATACCATTTTTGTTCTGTGGATAAGCTTCCGGGTTTCTACCGCGTTGTCTTGGTGTTGGTGGCTGACGTTTCGACCGCTGTGTTGTGGTCATCTTCAGAGCAGTTGGATAAGGAAATAGTCTGCGAGCTCGTATATATATAGTAGTACTCCCCATCGAGACTACTATATATATATATATATATATATATATATATATATATATATATATGTATACATATATATACATACATATATATACACGAGCTATATATATATATATAGTACTCCCCATCGAGACTACTATATATATATATATATATATATACATACATATATATACACGAGCTCGCAGACTATTTCCTTATTCAACTGCTCTGAAGATGACCACAACACAGCGGTCGAAACGTCAGCCACCAATACCAAGACAAAGCGGTAGAAGCCAGGAAGCTTATCCACAGACCATGTACACCAGCCGCGGAAGCCTACGCGAACACCATTTTTGTTGCTTTGTGAGTAAACAATAAAAGTTAGGAAAAAAAATCAGTAAAAGTTGTTTCTTTTTAAAAGTAGTTTCCAATGACACTTTTAATTACCCATGTCCTCATTTGAAATTTCGAAGTTGACCACAGGTACACCTACTTCCGGTTTGTTACGTGAAATGGTACTGCTATCAATCGATTCTTTACATAGGTTTTGGTTATCAAAATTGTTTATGAAAAACTAGTATCATATAGTTTTCGAGAAAAAAAGGCTGATATACGGGTGGTCTGAAACATCTGGTAGGCCTATACATACATACATACATACATACATACATACATACATACATACATACATACATACACACACATAACATTATATTACATTACATTACATACATAAAATTAGCTTACACCTTCAGCTATTACTTCTGACTATTAACCAGTGTATTAATTAAAACTCAGGTCGAAATTAGTGAGACAAATTCGCTGTCCCTTTCGACAAAATAAACGCAATGACTAAATGAAAATTGTATTTGAGTCCGAAGATGCGTCATATAAGTGGTGTGTTTTTCTGTTAAAAATCAAGTAGACATTAAACATCATATTAAATAGAAAATCTTATTTCTTAAAGAAATGATGTATAATTTAGACGGTAATTAATTAAAATATCTTATTTAAATACACTTACTAAGACACAAGCTCTAATGTCTGAGATACCCATGTTGAAAGACTTCAGATGTCCCTAAAATTATGTGTAATTTCTTCCAACACTTACTACTGCACGAAATACTCCCTGTAACTGTCAAATTCGAAATAGATCTTTGCAAATAAAAGAACGCCGAACTTCATTATATTGCACTAAATAGTATTAAAACTCTATAACTCCAACACAGCTTGCAAAATACAATAGCCATGAAAATGTTTCGTCCAATAGCAATTTAAATTAGCTGGAAAATGTTCGCATGTGTTCATAAGTACAATACTTCTTACATGCTGTACGATAAGGCTGTGATTCGGTTCATATAATAATCATACCACTGACGATTAACAGAGAACAATCCTGTAATCAAATGCGACAGAAATTAATAACATGAATCTAACGCTTCATTCAAATGATTATGTTTAAGGTAAATTCATGATACATAAAATATTTTAATGATTTTATCTGTAGTACTCTCACTAGAAGTTTCGATTTAGTCCATCTACAGAAAATCAAAACTGAGTGGGATTTAGTTGACTATTTAACAATTAGAAGAAAGTAAAGTGACATCAATAGTAATATGCGTTACAAGAGCGGTATGTTGAAGTTTTCATGTTCGAGGAAAAGTTTCAAAAAGCGAAACGTAGTTGAGCTTTTTTAATTTCCGAGAATTGAAAGAAAATATACCGCTCGTGTATCGTACATTATTTTGTGCGAAGTTCGTTTATTACATACCTGAAAGAGAAATTTCTAATTAGTTGCAATGAAATCTCCATCTTGGTTTCTGTTCAATGACGGCAAATTTGCAAAACAAAAGTATCAATCTTCAACATTGTTGCTTTAAAATGTTTTCTGTATTTACTATACTCCAGCAGGCCGTGATATACGTCTGTCTTTTTTTTTCCCCAGTCTATGATGAGTCTGGAATCTTGTTGATTTTTTCATAGCTTCCTTAATGTTACTTGCATCACGAATGCAGTAACTTTAGTGGAGTTGTAAAGTTTACTTAATTTTTGCAAATATTTAAAAACAATAATTAACAGTGCAATTTAGGTGAAATTGCAGTGGTAAGTTTCCAATTTATATTTATTACTATATTGAACGTCTCTAAAAATAATAGTCTATATTAAAAGCCTAAAGCAGTAAAATCAATATGTCACTTAAGCGGTAAGAAGAGGAAATTGTTGTGTGTGTTAAGTTGGGAATACTGAATGTGGAATTTTAGACTTTCCACGGATTGGTTTTGTGCGGAAACCAAGCAAATATGCACGATCTCGCACAAAAACTTTTTCCTTGCATTTTTAACTGTGTTCTGATTGTACCTATGCAGTGTAAAATATTACCATGGCAACTGAAACTCACGATTAAGCAAACCCTCCTTGATCTTTGTAAAAAAACAAGGTACAATAAAAATGTAAGAAAAAAGTTTTTGATGTCACTGTATAGGCTATAAAGATTAGAAGAAATAAAGTACTCTAATGCAATAAAATATTAATTAGTTACTAAAATAGTAAACTGTTCTCATAATATATTATTGTATCATCTAATCATTACAAATATTCCGCTAGATGGCAATAGTGTGTAATGATGAGCTGTTCTCCTGTTATCAGTTGTGCCAACTATACAATCTTCATTTAACTCTATGGACGATTACTAGTCATGAAGACTTTGTGGATTCCACTTCAATTATTATCAATATTATCTGTAAAGGAATTTTAAAATGTTACATATGTTCGGATCAAATTTCTGCACATTAAAAACACAAAAACTAAAATTCTTTCAATAATTTATTATTATAATACCTTGCTCTCTAAAACTGACTAAGCATATTGGGAATTAATTCAATAGCTTTTCGAAAATACGCTATTAAATATTTCATATAAACATTTTTTTTCAAAAAGGAATAAAAAACGAACAAAATTTCATTGGACGTTTTTGTTTCAAATATCTCAAAGAATAACCCCCTGAAATTAATGACATTACTTACTTCATCCTGGACATGAATTTACTAATGTTTATCATACAACGTTTTTTATACGACAGTACAAATTTACATTCAATGAATATTTCAAGTTGGAGGGGTTATAAGATCACGATTTTACGGCTAAACTCAGAAATATTAAGAAATAAGTATCTATGAAATGATCACGATTTTATGGCCGTCTATATCGGCCATATACAATCACCAAAACGCTTAGAAAAAGTTGACTAATGTATCTTGTTACAATAAGTAATACATATGTAACTTCAGAATAATATGGACTAAACTGTAAATACGAATGTTAAATTTGTTACTTATTTGTGTTACGTGTAATATTTATGTCACGAAAGATCGAGGTAATAATTAATTTTTCATTGAATGAATTTTGTACATGGAATATTGCATTTTCGTTGGCTGTCCGTAGAATTAATAACAGTCCGTAAAGTGATTACTTAATTTTTTGCGCACTAGTGTTATAATGTATTTTATGCTCGACCATGCCGAAATGTAGTAATTATACATCTGGTAGCAGTCCTTTAATGCATATCATTAAAGTACACCTACTCATTAAAGTACAGGTGTTCAGCCAATGACTACTCAGGTTACAGGTGTTCAGCCCATGACCGTTATAAAACCGCAAGTATCGATTATTCTCGGATATACAATCGAAAGAGAATTAGCGAAAAGTCACGGAGGATGGAAAACCAATACTGTCGCAGAAGGTTATGTTCTGTTACTATAATAATTAGCGTTAATTGTAAATAATATTCAAAGAAATTCAATTTGTCATCTCGTTTTTCAGTGTCGAATTCAATAATCAAGGTTATATCAAGTTTAACGGGATTACATCAAGGTCAATGACATTATTGTTCCTCGGAAAAAATCAATACTTTCGCGTCTGCGCACATCTCACAATTCACGACCTAGAACAAGGTCACTTCCGATCTTGTCAGATACAAATAAAATGTATACATCTGAATAATTTCAAGTTAGAAATGTGGTCGAGCATAAAAAGTCGTATGAAACTTGCCTATAATGGTAATTGAGACGCTCGTATGAATATTATGAAACTCGCTTGCGCTCGTTTCATAAATATCCATACTTGCGTCTTAATTACTATCATTATAGGCTCGTTGCATAATGTACTATTTAACAACACAAGACTATTACGCTAATTCATACGACAAGACAACCAAAAATTTGTTCATTCTTCTCGATTATAAATTGCATATACAGTAAATTAATCTTCAATAAGATTGCACATCCCGCAATCCACCAGTCTGTCAAAATGATCCATAAATTGCAAATGTAGACCAAAATACATCAGAACAATGAAATTGAAAGAAGTGTAATGAACTCCAGGGGCAGTCATTATAAAATAAAGACGAAAGACAGACAGGATTCTCAACATTTCTAAATGAAAAACTATTTTTATCTTATTTAAATAAAGTAAATCTGTCGAGTTAGCGGAAAATATCTAGGAATATAAATAATATCTGCTGGGATGTTATTTTAATAAACAACACACACAAAGTTCTGCTTAGGGTCCAAAGGTTCGTACTTTATGTTGATCGAGAAAAAGGAATTAGAGGCGTGGGCTAATCTACCTAATCAGAAAGGTATTGGCGTAGAGCTATACGGCGAGTTTACTCCGGCGAATTCCTGGGTACGACATCGTGAAGGCCTAACCTCTAGCGAGTGGCGCGAAGCTATTAAAATGACTGCACACGTGTCTTCCGTACGTTCCCTTCCGGGCAGGACTCGGGACAACATCCTCTGTCGGTGGTGCCACAGAGAGCCAGAAACACTTGCACATGTCCTGGGCTCTTGTCCGCACGGGTGAAGTACTCCGTAACTCACGACACCATAGAATTCGTTCGATGATCGCCGAACCAGTTTAGATCAATAAATTTTCAAGTGTTCGAAGAAGTACACGGACTGGCAGACAATGACAGTACAAGAAGAATAGACATGATTGTGATCTCACCAAATAACAACAATGGCTACATCGTCGATCCCACAGTTAGATTTGAAAAACAAAAGAGCCAACCTGAAGATGTAAATAGAGAAAAAAATTACATCTATGTACGTACCGTTCCATATTTCATGGACAAATACGGCCTACAACAAATTGAAGTAATAGACCTTATGGTTGGAGCGCGCGGAACTAGTCCCGGTTTCTTATAGATCTGGCAACGTTTCGGCCTACAGAGGAAGGTAATTGATGACATCTTTCTTGCAGCTCTGAGAGGATCCATATTTCTACTCCGAAACCATCTCTTCGATCAACAGTGATCTTCAAATAATTAATTAGCACCTAATTATTTATTCCATCATTTCTTGTCATTGTTATGTGACTCCATTAAACTTACAGATATGTATGTTATTTATACTTTCAAATGACTATTGCATAATTTGCTCTGTCTTTGTGGCAGCCTGTTAATACAGGGAGCTGTTATCGTTTAGATAATTAAATAATAATAAATATCATAAAATTAATGGATAGGATAATTAAATTTCTAACGGCAGTAATAAGAGAAACACAATGTTACTTTTCTTCGTATTGCTATTTAAGCAGAACGGATTAATTATATCTGGAGTTTCTGCCTCATGTACTTGAAATGCTGCTTTATCGGGTGCATTTCATTGCTAATTAAGACATTTCAAACACTGCACTACCAGGATACTACAAATGATATTTTTAAATGCTTTACATTTATATTAGTTTCCAAATCAGACACGAACCTGATATGGAAATTGTTCATGCCGAGGTTTGTAATTATGTATGTTTGGACGTATAGGTGTCCCCGTACACGACATGAAGTCCAGGGAAGCAAAGCTCCCAAGCTTTCATGACCCCGACATTAAATGAAGCTAATGTATTCAGTACCACGCTCCGTACCTCTTTTAATCCCGGTAACACGATTCGGTGCTCATAAGGAGATGACAAACTTCACGGATCACTGCTTTTGACCATACTTCCAGTGGAAGTTAATAAGGCAAACAAAGTAGAGCAATGCATAATTAATCAACGAAGATTTCCGAGTTATTGGCAGAAAAATTGTTAGTTTCATTTTGGAGATGCCGATAAGCCATTCTAGTCTCAGCCATGCACCACATAGGAACACTCCAACATCAGTTAAAATTACACGCATGGCCATACTAGACAGCGGACTCAACAGAAAATAGCTTGTATTATATACGTCTAAGCACTCAATAACAGCATCCACTATTCACAGTAGTCAACTTGAACAACATCAAAAACTCCAACATACAATACAATGGAAAATCAGTGAAAGTGCGTCAAAAAGACAGTTTTTACCAAGAACAGTAAAAACAACCCAATTTTAACGATATAACAGGCCAACACAGCCAACCATATATGTGATAAAAGTGATATAGTGTATACAGTGTTTTACAGTGTTTTTATAGTGTATATATTTTACTTGTTTATATTTATGTGTCATAATAATGGTTTTAACATAATTTTCTATTGTCCTATACGGGTTTTCAAAAGATAGAATTTAACAGAATCATAACAACCAACCACACACTGCTTATAGTAATTTTAGCTAAATTAAGAAATCATGAAAGGTCATACACAAGTGAACAACCCACAACATAATTAAGAAGCTAGGTCTTCACAACACACAATGACATAGACCCCATATCTGAAGATGACACACACCGAGTGTCGAAAACGTTAATATAAATCCAAATATTAAGATAAGCACAGGTGGAAAACAAAAATTGATATTATAGAAAAATTGTTGCCTGCCTTACCATGTTTTCAGATCAGCCATGGACATTCGTGGCACTATGGCCGCCGCAGGATTGTCGCTAAGGATCCCCACTCCTTGCTCAGTTACTTCAGTATTGTACGCAACTAAATGCAAATGGAAGTAAATTTCAAACCATTGCAGCACCGGAGTCGGTTCCAATGGAACGCGTAAAGACAACGAAACTCTCTTTTCCAAAGGAGAATGGATACATGCAAACTGTATGACCTTTGTGAAATATAAGTATCAGATATCAAACTATTCAACACAAAGGAGCATTATAAAAGACATCCAGAATTGCATTCAATAAAAGTTGTGTATTCACAGAATTAGCTGTTAATATTTACATATCTACAATTTAACGTCAAAGAACTGTAACGTAATAACCATAGGTAGAAAGTTCATGCCAAAACAGTAGATTTCAGTTGAGTACAGCGAGCAGTGTAGATCTCATCCGCGCCTCACTCTGCTCCCTCTCGCTAAAGACAATACGCAGTTCACATAAACAACGCATAGTATCATTCTGTGGGGCTATGTACAGTCGTGAATAGTTTGAAAAATATTGTTAATTTATAATAATAGTTTAGCTTCTGAATAAAGTGAGCTATTCTCTTATTATATTATTTACGTAATGTTAATATTATGCGTGATTCCAAAAAAGTAAACTCATCTACTACTAAATAATTAAGCAAACAGAGTTGTGTAACACGTTTATTTTTTCCCGAATTATTCTTCGTTAAATTTTGACGTCTCTTGCTCCTATGCATTCGGTTGTGTTACAGTCCAAGTTCATTCAAAGTCAGAATTACGATACAAACTTCCTACCTATCATTACAGTAGAAATTAAACATTTTCTTGAAAACAATTATGGATTTAATATTATGTGCCACATACAAGATACACTATTAGATTCACAAAGTAGTTGTTCATCTGCTGATTTTGGGGCAGCAAAGGCTTTTATCCTCTATTACTATGAACACCCTTCAGCCTGTCTCTCTCAACAACAAAATAATTCCTTTCAGTGCTACTGTAAAAAACCTCGGCATCTATTTCGACTCTAATATGAACTGGAATACGCAAATCAGATATATCTGTAGAAAAGTTTTCTCTATCATGCATTCTTTGAAACGCCTGAAAAATTTCCTTCCTACTAAACTAAAACAAATTCTAGTACAGACCCTTGTAATGCCTCACTTTGACTATTGTGATGTCTTATATAGTGACCTAAGTGCTGAACTTTCTCAAAAACTTCTACGTATACATAATGTCTGCGTCCGATTTATTTTCAATATCCGCCGACATGATCATATATCGGAATATTTTCTACGACTCTCCTGGCTCCGCTTGCAAGATCGACGATTAGTACATTCTCTTTGCCTGCTATATCGAATTATACATGATTCCACACCCAACTACCTTGCCTCTCGGTTTACTCTCCTAGCTTCACATCATAATAGTAATACACGTTCACAGCACAATCTATTGCTATCAATACCACGTCATCAGACATCTCTGTACTCAAGTTCTTTCTCAATAGCCATGGCCCGCTCATGGAATTCGCTGCCGCTGGAAATCAGGGGTAGTCTTAATCCCCAGTTGTATAAAATTAGGTTGTTTAGAAATATTTTAAATGCACAGAACTAGTTTTTAGTTATAATTTTTATTTACTATTATTATTATTATTATTATTATTATTATTATTATTGTTATTATTATTATTATTATTTTACACAGTCATAACTTTATTTTTCCATTAACACTAATATCTAGGTAATTGTCATTGTCTCAATGTAACACGTGCTGTGCTGATCATACTAATTGTACTATTCCTTTAGTTGTGAGATTATATTCATATGTATTAATTCTTTTTTTTTCTTTTAACTTAATACTTGTATACTAGAATGTATTTTTCTCTTTTTGTGATTATGTATTCTGTGTATTCAGTCTCTCTTTTTATTATTATTATTATTACATATATTTTTTTATTATTGTTATTTCAAAGTTAATACTGATTGTGTATATGTATCCAATCTCTCTTTTCTACTTAATTATGTTTATTATTATTTTTAAGTTCATATTTGTATACCGGTATGTATTTTTTCTGTATATGATTTGATCCTGGTTGAGTGGAAAAAAAGGCCTGATGGCCTTAACTCTGCCAGGGAAAATGAAACTATTATTATAGTAAGAAAAACTTTATCATATTTCAGACTTGCTCCAGTAACGTCTTGTGGCTTAGAACAAATATTTTCAGAGTAGAAATATTGTTTGTTTTATTTTTCTGAACACAAAAAAGTATTTCTTTTGATAAAATTAAAATGTTCATTGTTATTTGTTATAATGAGGCTATAATCATAATTGTATACTTTGTAGGCTATGCTATTTTTATATGTAGCCTATAGGTAAATTATTTTACAGTAGGAGCTACGAAGTTTATAATTACAAATTATTGTTTTTTTTTGTATTATTCGTTTATTATTTTCTTGTTCTAAAGCCGTAGATGATTGGAGCACATGTTTCGTTACAACCAGGCTATATATCTTTGTCGTTCTGGTTCACTGACATTCAGAGCTGCGACTTTCCAGTCGGTAGAGATATAGCCCAAGTTCACACAGGTTAACAGTTTCGGATCAACTTCCCAGCTCTAGTAATAACCTTAGATCAACTAAATTGTCTAATTCTATCTGTTTTATCACAAGTGAAGCACGAAACTCTAAGCATATATTTGAGCGAAGTTTTTGACTATGTTCGATGTTCGATTCCACATATATTTGTGAGAAATTATTCTTTTTTCCTTTTCCCGCACATTAATTCCGAAATATTGCCAGAACGCTCTCGAATCACCAACAGTAATTTAACTCCAATCCTACGACAGATTTTTTTCAGTTTTGCAGCCTAGAATTATTCCTTTTTTTTTTAATTGACCAGAATACAAAACAAAGGGTAACTTAAAAATAAAGCACAATTTGATTTGCGGTGACAAACTATCAGCCAGAACCTCAGTGCATTTATTTTTTAAGTTGGTTATTTAACGCCGCTGTATCAACTAGGCCTACTACGTTATTTAGCGTCGATGAGAATGGTGATAGCGAGATCGTATTTGGCGAGATGAGGTCGAGGTTTCGCCATAGATTACCTGGCATTCACTTACGGTTGGGGAAAACATCAGAAAAAACCCAACCAGGTAGTCAGCCCAAGCGGGGATCGAACCCGCGCCCGAGCGCAACTTCAGACCGACAGGCAAGCGGCTTAACCGACTGAGCCACGCCGGTGGCTAAGTGATTTATTACACCAAATTATTGTGCATGCAATGGCGTTTCACAGATTTGGGAAACGAACCTCACGCTACAGAATCGCTAAATGTAAAGATGAGGATGTAGACAACAAGCTGAACGTAAGAAATTTCCTGTTCGGAAGGAACTCCCATCTCGCGGCGAGCGTTTCTCAACTTTGTTCAAGACGTACAGGGAATAAGGATGCCAGCATCAAGCATACATTAATAATAAATTATGCACTTAGCGATCAACTTTGTGTGAAATATCAACAACCTCTATCCATACATATGAAGTTCACTCCAGTAAGAGGTACGCATGACAGATTATTCGCATGTTATCCATTATCATGTAAATTATAAAACATTACGAATAGCTTTCATCTATCGAAAGGTTTTCATGGCATAGTGGAATTTATACTGTTTAAGTTTTGAAATTTTTTATAATATTTACATTAGAAGAACAAGCGATGCGACTCCTTCAATGCAGAATCCACACTATACCGGACATAATGTTAAGAATGGACAAACAGCGCTATCCTTGTTAGATATTATACAATAAGTTGCGTAATCAACAATGCGGACTTCTCAGCCTTTTCATTTAATCATGTTTCTCTTCTGCACACTCATTAATCTTCACATCAGTCTCCATATTAATTCCCTATTGACGCAAACTTCAACCATTCCCTTCCATTCTCCTTCCTCTCAAATGTATATTCCCCCTATTATTTCTTCTTCAATAGGCGTCTCTTTTACTCTATTTCAACAACATTCTCTCTTTACATTTCACCTCTCTTTCCTTTATTAGCCTCTCAGTTTACTTTCATTACAGTTTCTTCTTCCTCTTTCCCCTCGTCGTTTCTTTGCCTATTCAACTGCTTCCTTTCTTTCTACCTCTTATCATTCCTCTTCTTTTCTCCACTCCTATACGTCACTTTGACTTTCTCTTCATTTGCAATAATCTTCCTTCTAATCTATCTTCTCGGTATATCTTGTTATTCATCATCTTTTACAGTATCCACCTCGCGACAATGGAATTCCTTGTTACAAAGTATTGGGGGCTGCAATACAATAAATATTAAAAAAAAACAGCTTAAAAGATAACCTTCTTAGCAATTCACTTCAATCATACTGGCTTAAACTATCACTGACTACATTGTTACTTCTTCCTTTAGATATCATCAGTGCTGCTCATCGGAGTGACTACTACCGCGGAGGAATCGGAGATTACGAATAAAGCTCTCCACCGGTGATATCCGGTACTACTACCCTGTGTACCTTATTACTAAGTTTGTCTCATTAAACACCATTACGACTTTCTTCCAATTTTTAGCCTACGCCGTTACTACATTTCTTCCTACACCCGGTTACTATATTATTCCTTTATCCACATCATTATTTTAACTCCTTTATAGTCCGTTACAACGTTTCCTCCTTTTTGGGTCTCATTACTATATTTCCTCCCACTTAATATCCAGTTACCGCTTTTCCTCTCACTTCAGGTCCCGTTTCTGCTTTTCTCTATTATAATCCAGTTAATTCTTTCTCCACATACATTAAATTCCGTTTATACTTTCCCCACTTCATACCCAATTACTGATTTACCTCACTTTATACTCCGTTACTGCTTTCCCGCCACTGTAGGATATTCTGTTACTGCTTCCCCCTCCCCACTGTATACCCAGTTGCTGCTTTTTCACCGTATAGTCCACACCTGCGGAGTAACGGTCAGCGCGTCTGGCCGCGAAACCAGGTGGCCCGGGTTCGAATCCCGTCGGGGCAAGTACCTGGTTGAGGTTTTTTCCGGGGTTTTCCCTCAACCCAATACGAGCAAATGCTGGGTAACTTTCGGTGCTGGACCCCGTACTCATTTCGCCGGCATTATCACCTTCATTTCATTCAGACGCTAAATAACCTAGATGTTGATACAGCGTCGTAAAATAACCCAATAAAAAAATTCACCGTATAATCCATTACTGCTTTACTCCACTCTACATACCATTACTGCCTTAACCACTTTATATTGTTACTGCTTTCCTCATTTTATATCCAGTTACTGCTTTCCTAACCTTATACCCCGTTACTACTTTCCTTCACTTCATTGTTGCTTTACTCCCTCTACACACCATGACTGACATCTTTCCTCACTTTATATCCAGTTACTGCTTTCCTAACTTTACACCCCGTTACTACTTTACTTCACTGTATACCCCATTACTGTTTCACTCCACTCTATACACCATTACTGACTTAACCACTTTATATTATGTTACTGCTCTCCTCATTTTATATCCAGTTACTGCTTTCCTAACTTTACACCCCGTTACTACTTTACTTCACTGTATACCCCATTACTGTTTCACTCCACTCTATACACCATTACTGACTTAACCACTTTATATTATGTTACTGCTCTCCTCATTTTATATCCAGTTACTGTTTTCCTAACTTTACACCCCGTTACTACTTTACTTCACTGTATACCCCATTACTGTTTCACTCCACTCTATACACCATTACTGATAACCACTTTATATTATGTTACTGCTTTCCTCATTTTATATCCAGTTACTGCTTTCCTAACTTTACACCCCGTTACTACTTTACTTCACTATATACCCCATTACTGTTTCACTCCACTCTATACACCATTACTGACTTAACCACTTTATATTATGTTACTGCTCTCCTCATTTTATATCCAGTTACTGCTTTCCTAACTTTACACCCCGTTACTACTTTACTTCACTGTATACCCCATTACTGTTTCACTCCACTCTATACACCATTACTGACTTAACCACTTTATATTATGTTACTGCTCTCCTCATTTTATATCCAGTTACTGCTTTCCTAACTTTACACCCCGTTACTACTTTACTTCACTGTATACCCCATTACTGTTTCACTCCACTCTATACACCATTACTGACTTAACCACTTTATATTATGTTACTGCTCTCCTCATTTTATATCCAGTTACTGCTTTCCTAACTTTACACCCCGTTACTACTTTACTTCACTGTATACCCCATTACTGTTTCACTCCACTCTATACACCATTACTGACTTAACCACTTTATATTATGTTACTGCTTTCCTCATTTTATATCCAGTTACTGCTTTCCTAACTTTACACCCCGTTACTACTTTACTTAACTGTATACCCCATTACTCTTTCACTCCATTCTATACACCATTACTGATAACCACTTTATATTATGTTACTGCTTTCCTCATTTTATATCCAGTTACTGCTTTCCTAACTTTACACCTCGTTACTACTTTACTTCACTGTAGTCTACATCCCATTACTGTTTCACTCCACTCTATACGCCATTACTGACTTCACCACTTTATATCCAGTTACTGCTTTCCTAACTTTACACCTCGTTACTACTTTACTTCACTGTAGGATATATCCCATTACCGTTTCACTCCACTCTATACACCATTACTGACTTCACCACTTTATATTATGTTACTGCTTTCCTCGCTTTATATCCAGTTACTGCTTTCCTAACATTATATACCCCTCTACTACTCGTACTTCTATGTAGGCATATTCGTCTATTAACGCTTTTTTTATTTAGTAGTTCTTATATGGCTGGTGATATCGTACGTTAATACGATTTCCCGCTATTAATATGTTGTGTGTCTTCTCAGAGGGAGGTCTGACCTCAAGCTCACGCTGCGTCATGAAAACGCAGTTATATATAGAACTACAACAGCGTTTTCAAAGCGAGATAACATGCAAAAATCGAAGGCGAAGGACAAAAATAAAACAAGCGCTTGTTCTCTTTGACATTTCACCAACACACAACGTTTTGCATAATGAAACTATTACGCATAACAATTCTGATTTCTCAAAAACACATCTTCTAACGCCAACTTCGGTTGAGGTTATTCATTTTTAAAATTCTCCAGGTACCTGCTTGATAACAAATCCAAGTACCATAAATTCACACTCTATAGTACCACTGATCTTAGTCACACTATTTAGAAGCAGACGTATGGTATGGGTGGAACATATCTATAGAATGCAGAAAGAGGGACATACAAAAACAATTAGAAGATAAACGAAGAGGAAGAAGAATTAGAGATGGACCAAGATAAGATTGCGTGTGATTGAAGAGAAATCGGTGTGAGAAGATTGTGGAAAGAAGTTGAGGATGAGAAGATCTAAAATCACATCTGTAATGCAGCCAAAGTTGTACGAGCACAGCAATGTGAGTCCAGTGAGTGAGTGAGTGAGTGAGTGAGTGAGCGAGCAAGTGAGAGTGGTTCCAGTGAGTCCTGTGAGTTAGTGAGTAAGAGTTATTCCAGTGAGTCCAGTGAGTGAGTGATTCCAGTAAGTGAGTTCAGTGAGTCCAGTGAGTGAATGAGTGCGTTCAGTGAGTGAGTTGAGTGAATGAGTCCAGTGAGTGAGTGAGTGATTCCAGTGAGTGAGTGAGTGAGTGAGCAAATGAGAGTGGTTCCAGTGAGTCCTGTGAATTAGTGAGTAAGAGTTATTCCAGTGAGTTCAGTGAGTGAGTGATTCCAGTAAGTGAGTTCAGTGAGTCCAGTGAGTGAATGAGTGAGTTTAGTGAGTGAGTTGAGTGAATGAGTCCAGTTAGTGAGTGAGTCCAGTTAGTGGGTGAGTGAGTCCAGTGAGTGGGTGAGTAAGTCCAGTGAGTGAGTGATTCCAGTAAGTGAGTTCAGTGAGTCCAGTGAGTGAATGACTGAGTTCAGTGAGTGAGTTGAGCGAGTCCAGTTAGTGGGTGAGTGAGTCCAGTGAGTGGGTAAGTCCAGTGAGTGAATCCAGTGAGTGAGTGAGTCCAGTAAGTGAGTGAGTCCAGTGAATGAATGAGTGAATGAGTCCAGTTAGTGGGTGAGTGAGTCCAGTTAGTGGGTGAGTGAGTCCAGTTAGTGGGTGAGTGAGTCCAGTTAGTGGGTGAGTGAGTCCAGTTAGTGGGTGAGTAAGCCCAGTGAGTGAATCCATTGAGTGAGTCCAGTAAGTGAGTCCAGTCAGTGAGTGAGTCTAGTGAGTGAGTGAGTCTAGTGAGTGAGTGAGTGAGTAACTGAGTGAGTGTAGTGAATGAGTCCAGTTAGTAAGTCCAACTAGTGAGTGAATGGTTCTAGTGAGTGAATCCAGTGAATCAGTCTAGTGAGTGAGTGAGTCCATTAGTGGGTGGGTGAGTCCAGTGAGTGAGTGAGTCCAGTTAGTGAGTGAGTCCAGTGAATGAGTCCAGTTAGTGAGTGAATCCAGTGAATGAGTCCAGTTAGTGAGTCCAGTGAATGAGTCTAGTTAGTGAGTCCAGTAAATGAGTCCAGTTAGTGAGTGAGTCCGACTAGTGGGTGAATGAGTCTAGTGAGTGATCCAGTGAGTGAGTGAGTCCAGTCAGTGAGTGAGCGAGTCCAGTGAATGAGTCCAGTTAGTGAATAAGTCCGACTAGTGGGTGAATGAGTCTAGTGAGTGAATCCAGTGAGTAAGTAAGTCTAGTGAGTGAGTCCAGTGAGTGAGTGAGTGAGTTTAGCTAGTGATTGAGGCGAAAATATAACTAGAACTTAAGCAGAGTAAAGATCATTTCATGTAATATAAGACTTTCGATTGATGCCCCTAACGAAAGTAAAAAATCGGTCACTTTTTTTTTTTTTTCACGCGTTTCGCAACTCGGTTCTTCATCATATTACCCCCAATAGTCCCAGTTATAAATTAAAGTTTAAACTATAATCAAAATACCTGACATACATACAGTCCACGTAAGTAAAACACAAAACTTAATTTTCTGAATTCAATAATCCTGCATTTTTTATCTCAAAATCCATTTAGATTACCGTAATATTTTCTCTTTATATTTCGTGTAATAAGAAAGCAGAAAATAACGAGGAGCAAAAAGAAATCTTCAAAGCAGTTCTACAACGATGCATTTATGTATATTTCTAGCTTCATAACGCGACGAAAGGCTTAATGGAATCACGTTCTGTGCAGAGATAAGAACATAACCACAGATGCAAGTAATAGCCTGCAGCGACGTCTGACGACGCACACAATGTATTAAATTGTACTTACAGAGTTCCGTTGGACGTGCTGCCCTACCTCGGAATGGGTACTCACCTGAAATTAGAAAGAAGAAAAAGACTGTTCATCAGAAGTCAACTAGGTATGAAAGACAAATTGTGACAAACTTCAATTTACGATTATGCATGTGCATATTTACATACGCAACTAATAATAATAATAATAATAATAATAATAATAATAATAATAATAATAATAATAACAATCGTTTTAATTTCTCTGGCAGAGTAAAGGGTATCAAGCCTTCCCTTCCACTACACTAGGTTAAGGCAGATAAAGGAAAATATATGTACGAGGTGGAAGTCAAATAACCCTGCAGATTGAAAGGGTAGGGTACACTTAAATGAACAGAAAACCTATATTACGTTACATCACACGAGCTCAACTCGGGCGTTTTGCACTTTGGGCACCGGGGCAGTTGGTGGGCGGAGAATACAGGAGATCGAGGGGAATACAAGGAAAGCGAAGGGAATACAAGGAAAGTGAAAGGAATATAAGGAGAGCTAAGAGAATAAAAAGACAGCGAAGGGAATACAAGGAAAGCGAAGGGACTACAAGGAAAGTGAAGGGAATATAAGGAGAGCTAAGAGAATAAAAAGACAGCGAAGGGAATACAAGGAAAGCGAAGGGACTACAAGGAAAGTGAAGAGAATATAAGGAGAGCTAAGAGAATAAAAAGACAGCGAAGGGAATACAAGGAAAGCGAAGGGACTACAAGGAAAGTGAAGGGAATATAAGGAGAGCTAAGAGAATAAAAAGACAGCGAAGGGAATACAAGGAAAGCGAAGGGACTACAAGGAAAGTGAAGGGAATATAAGGAGAGCTAAGAGAATAAAAAGACAGCGAAGGCAATACAAGGAAAGCGAAGGGACTACAAGAAAAGTGAAGGGAATACAAGGAAAGTGAAGGGAATATAAGGAGAGCTAAGAGAATACAAGGAGAGCGAAGGGAATACAAGGAAAGCGAAGGGACTACAAGGAAAGTGAAGGGAATACAATGAAAGTGAAGGGAATGTAAGGAGAGCTAAGAGAATAAGAGGACAGCGAAGGGAATACAAGGAAAGCGAAGGGACTACAAGGAAAGTGAAGGGAATACAAGGAAAGTGAAGGGAATATAAGGAGAGCTAAGAGAATAAAAGGAGAGCGAAGGGAATACAAGGAAAGCGAAGGGACTACAAGTTAAGTGAAGGGAATACAAGGAAAGCGATGGGAATATAAGGAGAGCGAAGGGAATACAAGGAAAGCGAAGGGAATACAAGGAAAGCGAAAGGAATACAAGGAAAGCGAAGGGAATACAAGGAAAGCGAAGGGAATACAAGGGAAGCGATGGAAATAGAAGGGAAGCGAAGGGAATACAAGGGAAGTGGGGGGAATATAAGGAGAGCTAAGAGAATAAAAGGACAGCGAAGGAAATACAAGGAAAGCGAAGGGACTACAAGTTAAGTGAAGGGAATACAAGGAAAGTGAAGGGAATATAAGGAGAGCTAAGAGAATACAAGGACAGCGAAGGGAATACAAGGAACGTGAAGGGAATATAAGGAGAGCTAAGAGAATACAAGGAGAGCGAAGGATATATAAGGAGAGCTAAGAGAATATAAGGAGAGCGAAGGGAATACAAGGAGAGCGAAGGGAATACAAGGAAAGCGAAGGGAATACAAGGAAAGCGAAGGGAATACAAGGAAAGCGAAGGGAATACAAGGAAAGCGAAGGGAATACAAGAAAAGCGAAGGGAAAACAAGGAAAGCGAAGGGAAAACAAGGAAAGCGAAGGGACTACAAGTTAAGTGAAGGGAATACAAGGAAAGTGAAGGGAATATAAGGTGAGCTAAGAGAATACGAGAGCAAAGGGAATACAAGGAAAGCGAAGGGAATACAAGAGAAGCGATGGAAATACAAGGGAAGCGAAGGGAATACAAGGGAAGCGGAGGGAATATAAGGAGAGCTAAGCGAATAAAAAGACAGCGAAGGGAATACAAGGAAAGCGAAGGGACTACAAGTTAAGTGAAGGGAATACAAGGAAAGCGATGGGAATATAAGGAGAGCGAAGGGAATACAAGGAAAGCGAAGGGAATACAAGGAAAGCGAAAGGAATACAAGGAAAGCGAAGGGAATACAAGGAAAGCGAAGGGACTACAAGGAAAGCCACGGGACTACAAGGAAAGTGAAAGGAATACAAGAAAAGTGAAGGGAATACAAGGAAACTGAAGGGAATACAAGGAAACTGAAGGGAATACAAGGAAAGTGGAGGGAATACAAGGAATGTGAAGGGAATATAAGGAATGTGAAAGGAATACAATAAAAGTGAAAGTAAATGGAATACAGGGAAAGCTAAGGGAATACAAGGAAAGTAAAGGGAATACAAGGAAAAAGAAAGGAATATAAGGAAAGTGAAGGGAATAGAAGGAAAGTGAAGGGAATATAACGAGAGCTAAGAGAATACAAGGACAGCGAAGGGAATGCAAGTAAAGTGCAGGGAATACAAGGAAAGTGAAGGGAATATAACGAGAGCTAAGAGAATACAAGGACGGCGAAGAGAATACAAGAACGCGAAGGGAATACAAGGAAAGTGAAGGGAATACGAGGAAAGTGAAGGGAATATAACGAGAGCTAAGAGAATACAAGGACAGCGAAGAGAATACTATGAAAGCGAAGGGAATACAAGGAAAGTGAAAGTGAAGGGAATACAAGAGCAAGGGGAATACAAGGAGAACGAGGTGAGTACAAGGAGAACATGTAATTCTAAGTAAAGATATACAGAACAGAAAAGCTATGCACCTGTCAATTTTTATCTCTGAAGAAACCTAGACTGATCTTGAACAATAATGTGTTAATGGCTTTTAAGACAGCACAGTGTTTCAGTAGAATTATTCCAACGTTGTGTCGCTGAAAAAGAAACACGTGTAATGATAATAATTTTCAGTTTCCATAAAATATAACTGTAACGCTAGTTCAGGTTTCTCTTTCTGCTGCGATTTCTATATGAAATAACCACCAAGATATCTGAGTGTAACTTGAAACACTACTGCATGGATATAACAGACAATGGCTGTAATAAATCACATTCATTTCAAAAGAGAACAAGCCTGCCGGCATAATGTTTCCGCTGGAGTAATTTATTTTCCGCAGATCAATTCGCAGTAATTCACGTATCTATCGTTAATTTTTCAATTGTTTCAGGAAGGAACTTACAGCAACGCAAGTAATTTTGCATTCATTTTAAACTCATCTGTTACATAAACTACACATCAGCGAAATTATGACTCATTTCACACGCTTTTGTACTAACTATTACTACTCTATTCGTATTCCAGTACAACAGTTTTCAATATTTCTAATCAATTGTCCAAATTCGATTTTTCAAAATCATTACTCCTGTACGTAGACTAGAAAGTAACAAACATTTGATCAAAGAATTAAATTATACATTATAATACAAGGGAAGATGATGTTATGAAACAAGTTTATAATTATGATATGTGTCAATTTTTAGAGAACGAGTGAAGCGAGTTTCCTAATTTTACGAATTCAATAACTGTATAACATTACAAACGTGTTTCATACTCTTTTTTGTACAACATTATAAAACAATTAATAAAGAAATAACATCAGATTTGTAATGATGAGTAGTCTGATATCATGGTTTATGAAGAAAGAGGTTGCTATGACAACAATGGTGTATTAAAATATGTTCTAGCATGGCAAATCGTTTCACAATGTTTGGTACATTATGCAACGAGCCTATAATAATAGTAATTAAGAAGCGAATATGGATGTTTATGAAACGAGCGCAAGCGAGTTTCATAATTTTCATACGAGCTTTTTAATTACCGTTATAGGCGAGTTTCATACGACTTTTTATGCTCGACCATATTTCTAACTTGAAATTATTCAGATGTATACATTTTATTTGTATCTGACAAGATCGGAAGTGACCTTGTTCTAGGTCGTGAATTGTGAGATGTGCGCAGACGCGAAAGTATTGATTTTTTCCGAGGAACAATTATGTCACTGACCTTGATGTAATCCCGTTAAACTTGATATAACCTTGATTATTGAATTCGACATTGAAAAACGAGATTACAAATTGAATTTATTTGAATATTATTTACAATTAACGATAATTATTATAGTAACAGAACATAACCTTCTGCGACAGAATTGGATTTCCAGCCTCCGTGACTTTGCTAATTCTCTTTCGATTGCATATCCGAGAATAATCGATACTTGCGGTTTTATAACGGTACAAAGCTGACTTGCCATTGGCTGAACACCTGTAAGCTGAATTGTCATTGGCTGAACACTTGTACTTTAATGAGTAGGTGTACTTTAATGACATGCATTAAAGGACTGCTACCAGGTGTATAATTACTACATTTCGGCATGGTCGAGCATAAAAGAATTTATGCAATTCTAGCATTAAAACATGCTTGTTATGGCGCTATAAATCGTGCACAATTGGCATAATTCTGGCCGGAGTGTATTGCGGGCAGCATCAGCTCGAGGCCACTAAGGGGCAAGATTCACGTTGTAGCAGAAATGTGGCCAGATTTCTTAATGTCTACAGATCCCCTCCCTGCAAACTCGCTTCGTTCAAGCAATACCTCCCTCCAGAGCGGTCATTAGTCCTACCCTTCCCACATACCACATGCGCTGAAGTCTTGTTTCGTATTTCTACTCTACAGATTCTTGGGACGAACCATAGCAACTAGCATTACATGACGTCATCACCGCCTTCACAATACAATTTTATTAACCACACTTATATGCCATCGGCCTCGGCCGAGATCGAACTCGAAAAGTCAAGCACAGAAAACCAGCATTCTACCGATTGCGCAACCCAGGTCGACTTCAAAATATTAATTTCCAATTTCACAGTCCACAGCGAACAGCGGATCAGTGTAGACGTGTGCGGAGGGAGTTCGGCAGTGGAGAAATATTGTAGTAGAGGCATTGACAGCGACATCGCGTAGCAAAATAATAATGGCGAATAATGAAGAAAATAGTCAAGCAGTAATGAACCTGGAAGCAAACATTGAAGAGATCTACAAGAAGTTGGAAACGCTACAGAAGGAAAACGATCTAATGAAAAGTAGGGTGAAATATCTAGAAGAAGATCAGAGAAGAAAGAACTTAATATTTTTTGGAATCGAGGAAAGGAAGAAGGAACAGGCATTGGAAACATACAAGACTGTAATGAAAGTGTGCTGGGATTGGTTCAGGATTGATGTGAGTGATGGTCAAATAAGAGAAGCATACAGAATCTGGAAAAATGGAAATAGACCTATAATGTTCGGACTAATTAATAAGAGATTGAAAGAAGTCATTGTTTAGTTAAATGAGATTAGTAAGAATAAGATAGATAACTAGGAAAGGGAAGGGTAAATATAAGAAGAAGGGAGGGAAACAGAGGTGAGGGACGTGATAGAAAAGTGATCAGGGTCATTTATATGTAATAGCCGGAGGTTTAGAAAAAGTGTAAGCAGAAAATCATGTATGCAAGGGAGTGATGACACTATATACAGAAACGTGAAGAGCCATCACGACCGATGTAAGCTGGTGGAATAAATATGTCATAAATATATCAAATATCAAATTTCCAATTTTTATATCTCCATTTCGTATTACAGTATGTTCTGGTCACGAAACATAATCATATACTTTGTCTTTTCGGGATTTACTTCCAAACCTGTCGCTTTACTCACTTCAAGTAAAATTCCCGTCATCCGCATAAAAAGCATCCGATGTAACCCGTTCAATTCCAAATACTCTCTGTTTTCCTAGACTTTCCTAATGGCATATTCTAGAGCAAAGGTACAAAGTAAAGGCGATAGTGCATCTCCTTGCTTTAGCCGTCAGTGAATTGGAAAATCATCAGGCAGAAACTGGCCCATACGGACTCTGCTGTATGTTTCACTGATACATATCTTAATTAATCGTACTAGTTTCTTGCGAGTATAAAATTAAAGTAAGAATGTTATATAAAACTTCTCCCTTAAAGGAGTCATTTTATAATACAGGGACATAATTTTATTTTTACTAACATTTTTAATATTAACCTGGCTCTACCTTTCTATTAATGATTGAAACAGGAAACACCGTTTGCTACCCTTTCCACGACGGAGTTCGATGATACTGGCGTAAAATACAAATCACTTTACTAGGTATAGGAGGGAAGAAAAGTGGTTCATCCATTTATGTAAACTAGGAAATATCGCAATTTTGAGTTTGATAATTTTAATTAGGTTTTTGTTTAATCAAAATACAGTACTGTATTAACACTTAGTGCTTTACACACGAATTGAGCTATCCATTCGGAAGTATTAATTATGCAGTGTATATTGTACTGTTACAGCACATTAGCGTACTATATAGAGAATGAAGTTAAATTGAAAAATAATTATAATATGGATATTTAAACACATTTTAGAAAATGGTGGCCGTTCATTTCGATACAGGCTTCAGTTCTTTTGTGCATATTATCGCACTATAGACTATTGTACGTAATTCCTATTATCAGTTTCGTCCTTCGTACGAGTAACTCATGTTGAAATAATTCTGTACCTACTCTATAAAAGAGTACCTTACGTACTGTAAATTCAATCTTCACTTCTGCCCGATCCGAAAAGATAAAATCACTCAGAAATGCTATCTAATGTCCGTTCAAGTGGTTTTGTCGCAGGGTTGTAGAAAGAGGGGGGGGGGGGAATCACGTGACAGTTAATTACTTAAGGAAGCCCTTTTATTTAAGTTATTTTAAACACTTGAATAATATTACGTAGACGTCCAATTCCTAACAGAAATTAATGTTTTCAGAAAAGAGCTAAGATAGCCCAGCTACTAGACTTTACAAAGGGGCGAACAGAAGCAGGTGGGGGAAACCGGGATGCGACATAGGGAAACGGACGAAAATATGAGTCAATATTGAAAGCTCTTTCGTCACTGGAAAACGCGAACATATTTCTGAAACGTACTATACTCAGTAACTCAGTACTGCTTACGGGCCCTCGGCTCTGTGTCGTCAACGGTTGGAAGTTTACTAGTAGAAGGGGTGGGAGTGAAGTACATTCCAAAACTCAGGTACAATAAAAATTGAAGTAAAAATAAAATGATGTCCCTCTAATAATATAGGAGTAATGAATTCGATCTATTTCTTATATTCGTTTTAGTTTTTATATAAAGCCCTAAAATTGTCTTATTGTCACATAGCATGCTTAAAGGACTGGTAAGTATTGAACGTAAGAATACAAGCGTTTCTCCGCAGCGACGGTTTTGAACTTTAAACAAGGTTTCAAATTGCTGAAATGAGTAGGGTACATAAATATATTAGCTTCACCCGCCTGGGAACTCGACCTTCTTCCCTCAGAAAATTGCGGCTCTTCTCTTCGGCCCGTCACCTCCTTATACATAATGTAACAAGCGATCCAGTAACACGCCTATGTCTCTATTGATTCTGTGTGGCGGCGACTTTATCTTACGACACATCTCCAGGGTGTCCATAAACTGACAAACGGTTAATAATTCCCGACTTTTGTTTATTTATATTTCTTCAAACTAAATACTATCATTATGTAACCAATCTTGACAATTTGTAATTTTATATTATGTAACTGATCTTGACTGTTGTAATATTCTACTATATTTTATATAATTTTAAGGTATTTTCTTTTGTGTTGTTTTGTAATCTTGTAATCTAATTTTGTATTTCATGTATATTATTGAAACTTGAGTGGAAGAGAAGGCCTCATGGCCTTAACTCTGCCAGGCAAACTACTACTTACTACCTACTACTACCTACCACCTACCACCTACCACTACCACCTACTACTTACCACTACCTACTACCACTACTACTACTACTACTACTACTACTACTACTACAGGGACATCACTTTATTTTTACTAACATTTTTAACATTAACCTGGCTATACTCGGAAACACTGTTACTCACCTTCCATTACAGGAGTTTGCAGTTGCTAGTACAATATGTAAACAAATCATTTTACTAGCTATAGGAGGAGAGAAAAGTAGTGTATCCATTTATGTTACGGGGAAATATAGTATTACGATTTTCAATTTGGTCATTATTTTACAGTATTTTATTAAAAAACAGTAGAATAATAACATTTTTTTTTTCACAAACTCAACTCTTCAGGCGGTTATATACATTATGTAATGTCTACTTTATTCAGCATATTACTAACCTAATTTATACCTGAGAATTTTGTGAGCACTTCCGTAAGAAAGCTCAATTTCTACAGCTAACTTCTTGACAGACTTATTAAGACCTCGCTACATCCTTTCTCTAGCATCTTCTACAGCATCTTCTGTCATCTTTGTTGGCCATCTTACACTTTTCTTCCTTTCTGTACACTCTGTTGCTCTAAATGTATCTACCAGATTAATGACATTTCTACGAAAATATTCCGTAATGATATAATCAGGAAATTGTGAAAAAAAAAAAACTGTTGTTCACATTACGTTATATTGTAATTCCAGTTTCCATCATCGTCCTTCATACCTACAAATAGTAAAACAAAACTCTTGTTTAAATAATGCTGTTAAGTACCGTACCATATTATAGGGTACCGTACTTTCGGTAACTCTAATCTTCACTTGTGCTCAGTCCACACAGACTACATGCTATGCTACACACTATACTTGTGTGAAAATAAACTTCAATAATATAAGTTTTTTCTTCTATAGAAAATGCAACATATTTCTGAAACACATTGTACTCTGTACTGTTTATTTCACTGCTAGCAAAAGTGGCCGTAAGTTTGTATAACTGATGTTAGCAAGGACATTAGTGAAAGGGGTGGGAGTCAAGTACATTTAGAAACGCAGGTACAATAAAAATTGAAGTAAAAATAAAATGATGTCCTTGTACTACTACTACTACTGCTACTGCTACTGCTACTGCTACTACTACTACTACTACTACTAACTTAGCCTAGTTGCAAAGATGGCCAAGTCCATTTTTTTTTTCGAAAATGAGTTTACGAGTTATTCTTATGGAAAATTCTACGTGGAACCCGAATTTGCTATTATTTTCTGTCAAACACGGACAGACGGTAATTATACACATTATGTAAAGGATGTAAATGATATTTTGTTATTGAAGTGTTGTATCAGTGAAGAATTATGTGGTGTCAGTGAAGTGTGTTGTGTCAGTGAAACTTGTTCCTGTCAGGGAAGCTTTATAGTTTATAGTGGCAGTGCAAAGTATTTGAACATTGAAATGTTTTTGAAGTGTTAGTGAAATCAGGATAGAATCAGTGAAATGTATCGTAGTTCCAGTGCAGTGAGTGAGTTGACAGCGAAATGAGTGTAATGTTGAAAGGTACTTGTGCAGATATGAACATATCATATTCGTGGGTTTTAGTCCGAACTTAGATTTAAGATACAAATTAGATTTATTTTAAATGTTATTTTAAGTGATCGTGCTTCATTTAATTTAGGCTATTCCCTATTATTATTATTATTATTATTATTATTATTATTATTATTACTATTATTATTATTATTATTATTATTAATTATTGGTATCATTAACTGTATTTTTAATTAATAAGTTTATTATTGTCATTATTGAGTGTAATTAGTTACCACTGCCACTGGCTATATACCCATTGCAGTGGGAATACATACATACATACATACATACATACAAATGTGATGAAAGATGAGTGGAACTGAGAAAAATTCTCTCCGGCACCGGGATTTGAACCTGGGTTTTCAGCTCTACGTACTGACGCTCTATCCACTAAGGGATTCCCATCCCTTTGTCGGATCGAATCCTCTCAGTTTAAGTTCCACCTCTTGGGTTCCCTCTAGTGGCCTACCCTCATGCACTGCGTCATAGACATATGACAGTGGCACAACGTCCACACATGTGCAGAGGTGCACTCGTTATGAGTGACTAAGTGGCCGGGATCCGACGGAATAAGCGCCACTGTCATACATCTATGACGCAGTGCATGAGGATAGGCCACTAGAGGGAACCCAAGAGGTGGAACTTAAACTGGGAGGATTCAATCCGACATCAGGATGGGAATCCGGTGTGGCTTAGTGGATAGAGCGTCAGCACGTAGAGCTGAAAATCCGGGTTCAAATCCCGGTGTCGGAGAGAATTTTTCTTCGTTCCACTCATCCATCATATGATGACGCAGAATTTCTGCACGGAAATATCATATGTACTTCGGTACATCGTAATAATATATAGCCTAATATATAGGACAGAAATGAAGGGTACACGGGAAAAACGAACAATGTCACAATTCCTTTAAGGCTGATGTCGTTATCTAATTCACTTTATTTCTACAAACTTTAGTGTTATTTTTACCAAAAGTGGTAAAGGAGAATTAAAACCACGGATACACTCATCATTTCCTTCATTTCAAGTAGAAACACCAATAAATTTTGCAGTAATATCGAATCGAATCGAAAGAGGAGAATTGGGAGGACAAATTTAAAAGCGTCCTTGCAAGGGGTTGGGGGCTGTAAGTAACTAAATATGTGAGCTCCAAGCCTGTTGGCCACTAGTCTCACTCCGGGTTACGCTGCTCCACTGATGGAACTCTAAATAATTTTGAAGGGGAAAACCGAAAATGGACGTAATCTCTTAGGTACCACATATGCGAGGGGGACGGAAATGTGATCAAGGTGATCACAGGACGGGACGAGGAGATGGCTGGTGCAGTAATATACTGAAATAGATCATTATCTCACCCTTAATGGAAATGTGACATTGTTCGTTTTTCCCGCGTACCCTTCAAATAAGTTAAATTACGCTTTTAAAAACAAGTCTTCGTTACAAAGACGGCCACCTCCTAAGCGTATGTATGACAATAGCGGCCACGCAGAACCAATCATAGGCTTGAATTTGGTCATGTGACTGAGCAGGTGGTAATGGGAGATGTAGCTCTTGGTATCAAAGTGAAATATACAAAAGTAAAACTGTATAATTGTTTCTTTCTTTAACTTGGTTATTTAACGACGCTGTATCAACTACGAGGTTCTTTAGTGTCGATGGGATTGCTGATAGCGAGATGGTATTTGGCGAAATGAGGCGGAGGATTCGCCATAGATTACCTGACATTTGCCTTACGGTTGGGGAAAACCTCGGAAAAAACCCAACCAGGTAATCAGCCCAAGCGGGAATCGAACCCACGCCCGAACTAGAATTGTTACTTTCAAAACATTATAGGGAGAAGTGGCACAAGTTGCAGAATTGCGTCAGTTTAAAACTCTTAGAAGAAAATGAAACAAAACCATTTTTCCGAAGGAGCGGACTGTTGTGAGACTGTGAGACTATCTATTATGGTCCGTCCCAGGAATCTGTAGACTAGAAAGGCGAAACAAGACCTCTGTGCAAGTGGTATGTGGGAGGGTTAGGGTCAATGATAGCTCCGGGGGGAGGTGTTGGTTGAACGAAGCTAGAAATCTATATTATCTTAATGTCGTCCATCACCCAAGATCTTCTTCTGCCCCGAACTTTTCTCCCATTTACCATTCCTTCCACTGCATCCTTCAGTAGGAAATTTCTTCTCAGCCAGTGACCCAATCAATTCCTTTTCGTCTTCCTGATCAGTTTCAGCATCGTTCTTTCTTCACCCACGCTTCGCTTCTTATTCTGTCTGTCCATTTCACATTTTCATTCTTCTCCATATCCACATTTCAATTGCTTCTAATCGCTTCTCCTCACTTCGTCGTAAGGTCCATGTTTCTGTCCCATACAATGCCACACTCCACACAAAGCACTTCACTAATCTCTTTTTTAGTTCTTTTTCCAGAAATCCGCAGAAAATGCTCCTTTTTCTACAAAAAACTTCCTTTACCATTTCTTCCTCCTTTTGACTTCTTGGCAGCAGCTCATATTACTGCTTACAGTACACCCCAAGTACTTGAAGCTGTCCACTTGCTGTACTGTCTCATTTAGAATTCGCACGTTAACCTTTTTTTATTTTTATTCTTCGTCGTTTGCATATTACTTCATCTCATACTGTTCACAGGTGTCATTTAGCTCCTCTAGGTTAAGTAATTAAATATATTAAAACACATAAGTGACTATTCATTAAATTCGAAACTACATGTAGGTGGGATTTTTTGTGACTTGGCTAAAGCATTTGATTGTGTAGACCATAGTATATTAGTAAAAAAATTGAAGTTTTATGGTATTAAAGATGAGATGTTGGGTTGGTTTACATCGTACTTATCAAATAGAAAACAAAAAGTAGAAATAAATGTACCAAATAGTCATAAAGTTACTTATTCAGAATTTAGAAATATTAAACATGGTGTTCCGCAGGGGTCAATTTTAGGTCCATTGTTGTTTCTAGTTTATATTAATGATTTAGCCTTGACCATAAACAATTCATCCCATGTAATTTTATTTGCAGATGATACAAGTGTAATTATTTCAAGCAAACAATACGATCATTTTATAAACACTTCTAATACAGTGCTGAATCTAATGAATGAATGGTTCCATGCAAATAAACTAGCACTTAATGTTGATAAAACCAGTGCAGTCAAATTTAGTACACACAATAGTGCTCAGGTTTCCTACAGTATTCGATTAAATGGAACTCATCTCAAAGAATCTATAAGCACAAAGTTTCTTGGTTTAGAATTGGATAATCACTTGAACTGGAAAACGCATATAGAATGTATTACTCGTAAATTGAGCTCTTTCTGTTATGCATTAAGATCCTTATCTACTATTGGTGATATAAACTTACTTAAAATGTCATACTTTGCATATTTTCACTCTGTAATGAAATATGGATTAATATTCTGGGGTAACTCGTCTGAAGCTAAACACGTTTTTGTTTTACAAAAGAAAGCTATAAGAATAATGGCCGGTGTGCATAAAAGGACCTCATGTAAAAATATTTTCCGAAACCTAGAAATCTTGACTTTACCTAATGATGCTGTATATTAAGAACCAAGATAAATTCAGTACTAATCAAGACATTCATCATTTTAATACAAGACATAAATCAGATCTTCATCTACCCTCTGTTAGTCTAAGCTGTTTTAAAAAAGGAGTTCGCTATTCATGTATAACAGTCTTCAATGCACTGCCTAATTATCTTAAAGATTTGAAGAACAACGAGAAAAGGTTCAGAAAAGAATTAACCAAATTTCTACATACTCATACCTTCTACACAATTGATGAATTGTTTATGCTTGTGAATTGAATTATTCTACTTAAATGACATGTACAATTTTATATAGCTCAACTAAAATATGTTTTTATATTGACTTAATCTGTTTACTATGTATTGTATTTTTTGTTTAGCATAACTGATGAATTGTATGTACTGTAAATTGAATAGTATACTGTATAGGTCAACTGATGAATTGTTTAAGCTTATAAATTGAATTAATCTACTGTACATGTATTGTATAGCTTAACGAAAATAAGTTTGTAAATTGAACTAATTTGATTGTATATGTTTGTATAGTTTGGCTGATGAATTGTATATGTTCTTAAAATCATTACTAGTCTTTGTAGCTCTACTGGTGAATTGTATATAGACCTACTGTAAATTGAATGGTAATATGTATAGCTCAACTGATGAATTGTTTATGATTATAAATTGAATTAATCTACTTGATATTAATTGCACAAATTTGTATAGCTTAATGAAAGTATGCTACTTTGTATTGTATATATTTGTATAGTTTTGGCCGATGAATTGTATATGCTTTAAATTGAATAGTAATCTATATAGCTCTACTGATAAATTGTTTGTGTTTGTAATTTGAAGTAGTTTGCATGATATGTATTATCAATTTCTGTATATCACAACTGGTTGAATTGTTTATGCCTTAAATTTAATTAAATTGTTTTATATTATAATATAGCTCAACTTATGAATGATCGTTTGCGTTTGTAAATTTAATAATCTGATTGGCTATGTATTGTATACTTTTAGTAGAGCCATCGATGTAGCTCAGTCGGCAGACTCGCTGGGCTGCTGATCCGGAGCTGCGTTCGGGCTTGGGTTGGATCCCCCTTTGGACTTTGGTTTCTTCGGAGGTTTTCCCCAGCCGTGGGGCTGAAGCCGGATGGTCTATGGCCAGTCCTTGGCATCAACCCCTTTGATTTGATTACCTGGTTGGGTTTTTCCGAGGTTTCCCCCACCGAAAAGGCAAATGCGGGGTAATATTTTGGCGAATCCTCGGACCTCATCTCATCTCACTACATCTCGCCAAAATGTAAAAAAATTGTACAAAATTGTAAAAATTGTAGAAAATTACGAAATTGTCAAACTATAAAAATTTGTAAAAATTGTAATTGTAATATTGTAAAATGTTGACATGTTCCACATCTTAAAGCTTCATTGCTCATGTAAGATCTATGCAATAAAATGAATGAATGAATGAATGAATGAATGAATGAATGAATGAATGAATGAATGAATGAATGAATGAATGAATGAATGAATGAATGAATGAATGAATGAATGAACTAAACCATTCTACTGCGTAATGTAAAAATGGAAATTAGAATGAAATGTATTAGGCCTAAGTAACTCTTAAAATTTGATCTACTTATCATTTTTCAGAATCGAAAGCATTACTTTATTGAACTTCTTTGTAATTCAGTAAAATATAAATCATTTCTTTTTATGACTGTAAGGTATGAGGTTTAGTTTTACATATTGGATAATACATAAAATGGGTGAAATATCAAGTATTCAGTAGCAGTTTATAGAAGTCACAATAAAATATTTAGGACTCTTGTATATAACATCTCTCCCCGGTAGTCTCATTTTATATATCTGTTTAACAGTCTGTGCGGAACTATTTTATGTGTCAGAACGTCATAAAATGCTTTGCAACGTTTTATGTTTCTCAATAAAATATTGCAGTTTGTTTATAGTCACCTGTTGCAATATAATACAATTATGGTTATGCAGTTTCCAATTTAATTTCGCTTTGCAGTTCGCATTGTAACGAACAACTGTACATTTGTTACTGAATGTTGTGTTACAGGCTAATATTCTGCGGTCGACAGCATGCTAATGGTGCTCCACGCATCAATTATACGTACAATCAAGGATACACTCCACAGCTACTTCGATGTGAAACGTTTCGAGAATTTGTTAATAAGTAAAGCTTTTTTCGTATAATTTCAAAATTGTAGTACGTTTTACGTTTTTTTTTTTTTGTGAATTTAATTTAAGAGCCACTAATTTCAAGCCACTGAATGATGCGAGCAGATTGCAACGTCGTAGTCAGAGATTAACTCACTTAGGAAGACAGACATGTCAATTTTTCCTTTTTCTGACGATTGTACCACAGTCTAGTATATACAGTCGCGAAGCTAAATACGTAGTAAATATGAAAACATTAGATAGTTGCTCACCACTAGGATCGCTAATATCGCCTCATTACAGGCAATGCAAAATAATACCGTCACAGTCTATTGTTTCTAGCACCCTCAAAACTCAAGCTTCGTGACTGTATATAGTAGACTGTGATTGTACGATGTATATACAGCGCGGAACACACTTTGCAGATATTCAGAGATATTAGCTCATGTTGTATACAAGAAAAAAAAAGTGTAATAACTTATTATTGGTGAAAAGTTCATATTTTTCTCAGAAAAAAAATATATTTTTTCCCCAAATGTTTAACACCCTCTTATTCGGCAACTATTGAGAGTAGGATTGTGAGTTTTGTCCATATCGATACAAAATCATTAATTCGGTGCATAAGTTCGTAGCGTTTTTTCATAAGTTTATTAAACAGAGTGAATCGGGGAGAGATGACTATCGGGGGAAGATGCTTATTTCTTTGCAGTTTCACATTCTTCCAAGAGAGAACGCCACGCGCATGTCTACATGATCACTGAGACAGTTGAATGTCTGTAGAGTGGAAGCTAACTCATTTTGCCACGTGTTCTTGTTGTGAGAAGAAGAAAAGCAAGAAAACAGCTGATTTTTCTGCTACAAAATAATTGCAGAGGTAGTTAAAATTTTGAATTCGTAATAACTGTTAAATCTTTGTAATGGATGTTGTAGTAAAGGTTCTAAAGTTTGTATTGTTAACAACCAACGACCTTGTTCCGCCATCTTAGGTTGCGTCACAGCACCTAGGCATCTCACCCCGAGCAGATATTCAGAGATATTGCAGAGAATCTGTAAACATTAAGTAAAATCTTCTGATAGAAGTCAGTGGATTGAGGACAGTCTTCAACTTGCGATGGAACATGTTATAACAGAGGGTATGAACTGTTTTAGAGCATCGCAAGCATACGGAATTCCTTACCGTACCCTTAAACGCCGCCTAAAAAGAATGATGACAAAAAAATGTACTGGTTTGAATTCATTGAGTGCAAGAAGTGATTTCACGAGTCTTGCATACGGCAATAAAATATGTGCACTGACTGTGTTGCTAAGTAGTGATAAACGAGTGAGAAAGTGTCCATGAGCTTCAGATTAAGTCATTTTTGTTATATACATGTATCAAACCAAGTTGAGGTAAAATACATATATCAGTAAATGTGTTGATTGCATTTGCCATCTTACCCGACTATCGGGGAAAGATGGCTACAGTGCAGGCAAGAAGAAAACCTGTATCTATAAACAAGGTAATTAATGTTTTCTGTTTTGTACCAAAAATATAGTTTCAAAACATCATGCAGACTTTGATATTTCAATATGAAATTCAAAACTAAAAAAAACAGTATCTTAAATTTTCAATCAAAGTAAAAGTCAGGCATCTTCCCCCGATCCACTCTATCAGATACACATAAGAGAGAAGTTAATCATCAACAATATATTCTCCTTCACTATTTATAACCGTCTGCCAACGCTGGAGTAGTTTTCTGATTCCACGCCTGTCGAAGTCGCGTGGTTTTGAGTTAAAGAAGTCGTCAAGCCATGTTCTCGGATACACAGACGTGGATCATTGTGGATTAATGTGTTTAAACGGTCTTCATCAAACCCCGAAGGTCTTCCTAAACGTGGAGTATCACTAATGTCAAAATGACCCTCCTTAAAACGAGAAAACCATGTTCTTGACGTGCTCTCTCCGATAGCATTGTCCCCATACACGGCGCCTCCGCTGCTTTCGCCCCTATACTGAACTCAGTAAGAAGAGTATTGTAAGTTTTTAAACTGAACAACAATGTAATTTTATTATTTCAACAATAGGATTTGCTCTCCACACAGTAACACAGTATTCGTTAGTGCACTCCACAGACGACAATGACAATTTACTTGGACTATTACGAACAACAATGAACTATTAATCTTAACTAATATTCACAAAGCACTATTTGCAACACAGAACTGTCAGTTCTCAGTTCACAGCTCGTTTGTCTTGGCTAGTTCTTCTGACTCAGTCACTCGCGTTCAAAGAATCTCGAACCCCAGACCTTCAGAGAAGATCCGCTGAACTTCGAACTCAGGTCCCCCAACTGCGGTCCACTGCACTCGAACTCCGGGCTTCAGGCTCCACAGTTACTGACACAACTCAAGTCGCGCTCTGGTCTCGAAGCTGGCTTCACTGCTACACAAGACTGTCTGGCTTGCTCTCCACTGACTTTAACAACACTGCCTTACTGACTAACTGACTCACTTGCGTCTTCTCTTTTATAACCAAATTATAGTTTCTGGAGAGTTCGCGGTCAGTCGACAGATGCCTAGAAGATAACGGATGTCAGGATGGCATTCTCGAATAATCTCGCACGCTGCTGCTCCCCTCCTTCACCACGCGCAGCACATGCCCCAGGAAGCAGATGCGCGCGCAACCCGCCCAAAACACGGCCGACTTAGCCCTTCCTTCCCACGTGGCTGTCACATTATGTCAGAAATGTTCCACTTTATCCACTTGACACTCCATTTTCTAGCGTCCAAGGCTCCACTCACTATCTGCAAAACTAAAAACTTCAATATGTAAACCCAAGCACAACAATTGAACTTCAAATAAAAATGACAATCGATAAATAAACCCATAGCAACCGGCATACAAATACGCTACGAACTTAAGCACCAACCCAATAATAAGGAATCACTTATCCCTCTGACTTGTTAATTTTAAAACCACTAATTTCAAGCCACTAAACAATTCAACCAGATTAAAATGATGTAGCCAGAGAGGGAGATGGAAAATAGTTCACAAAGGGAGACAGACCTGAATTCGATGATCCCGTACTATCCCGTGTGAAAGTTGTTTCATTAGTGAAAAACACACAACTTTCGAAATGGGGTATCACTCCGCTTTGATGCAAAAACCAAATGCACGTCGGCTACTTCTCTCAAGCCCTAACGCTACATTTTTATTGTTGATTCTCTGATGACCGAGCTTTCAATAAATCTACCTAAGACAGCAGACATTGACGAATCAATGCGCATAGTAACAACAAATAACCACAATGTGGTAAATAGTCACCAAACTAAAACAAGTGCAGCGCTGTACCGGTGAGAGATAGGACACACATTGATTAATGAAAAATGTTTGAATTAGTAGCCTCTGTCTACCATATTCTTCTGTAACATAAGTTCTGAATCACCCTGTATATTGCACAGCGTAATAACGTTTTACCCAAGTGCGATTTAATCGAAGAGTGAAGTCAAAAACTAGTCACTATGTCCAATGGTAAACAACGTGAAAGGCAGCGACACCACGCAATGAGTATTGTTCCATTGGCTCTAGTCTACAGCTTTTACCAACCGCTTCATTTGTTGGTCATTACATTCTAATCGTGTGGAATGAAGGTAGGATGTACAGTAGATTGTTTTGTACGTTCGGATTAAATACGAAGCTTCGATTGAGAATAGAACGATGCGAAAACAATGAGTGGCAAAACCAGCAATGAGAGCAAATCTTTCATTCCCTTTAGAAATAATACTCAATTTCATACACCTGATGATAATTCTGTCAGCTACATGAGAGGGCAATTAATAGAACACTTATTATTTATAGATCAATTAAAAAGTGTTCCTTATATTTGTTACCTAAAGGGACACGGAACTGACAATATTGACAATGTTAAATTATGTCTTACATAAGGAAATTTTTCTCAAAAACTATTGAAGCCGGACAGTTAATTTTCTTTATACAGCTCATGAACACCAACTTGATTTTATGCTGGAAGTCTTATAAGCAGGCTTAGAGACTTTAGACCCACTAGACGAAAACATTGACGGTCTTACTAATAAAAACTCTACATACAGACGTTTAACTGTCTTATACTTCTACGATGAGTTGCTCATTTATAAGTCGTGTGTAAATTCCTTACTAATAATCACTACATACGTCGTGTATAACAGTACTGGATGTTCAGTTCAAAGTGTGTCATGGCTCACTGTATGCCGTCATATGGCTAGTCGATGAGCCTAGAGAATTCAATCTTCCTACACTTCCGCAGAGTGTATTACCTATGTGTCAGAGAAGTTGCATAGCAAGAACGGCGTTCATTCTGAAGAGTATTTACTGATATGTACGGTAACGCCGGTAGTGGCAGGAATGTGAACTGTTCGGAAACACGTACTGAGGTGAGTTTTTTTTCTTACTGTCGGGATATGGGGAGAGGGTTAAGACGATTTCTTACGTTTGACATTAACTTCGACGGTCAACATGGACACGGAGCATTTGATTTGTATTGTGGAATGTTGCCGTACGCAACCGATGATAACTAATACCCTGCGTACGACTTGGCCGCGCAAAACACAGTTCGAAAGAGGTTATGGTAGCACACAGACAGTACAGACCGCCATCTGTTTCTACGACGTTCAAGTTATACCGTACACGTTCTCAAGTTCAGATTGAACGCCTTGATTAATAGGCAACTTCTCTGACATAAAAGCTGAAACTTGCTTCAAATCGCTGACTCAGAACAGTGACGTCATGACACACTTTGAAATGAACACCCAGTATAACTGTTACACAGCTACGTCATAGTTTCGTCATTACTTCGTTACGAAAGGTAATAGAATATCTGAGGTTCTCTATTGCATCCGGTAGAGCGCTCTAGTGTGGCGTGTTAAATATCGATAGTACAACTGTTACAACTGGCTCTAATCGATTACCACACTACATTTTGGTCAAAGAGTACAAGCTACAGCAATATTATTCTAATAATTCTATGATCTTTGGTTTGTTCTTCTGTGGTTACACGGTAACCATCATCATAAAATGACAGTCGATACAAACAGCTGTTAGAGGGGCGGCCATTTTTTCGCTATAACAACGTTTAAACAAGGAGTTTCGTGTATATAACTACTGCAAAGCAATTCCCATTGTATAATTACACACTGTTTATACGTCCATAGCTTATTCATGGTTTATTAGTAACGTTTTTTGTCTCAACTCTGCATAAGTCTCGTATAAAAACTATACACGGTTTATTAGTAAGACTGTGAGCCTTTAAGTTAGAAAGCAGGACTGTAGTGGGTGGGGGCAATAAGGGTAGCGACCTACCTGTTATCCCATGTGCTTTATTTACTCAGTTATACTCATAAGGCAGGGACAGAAGGTACTGTTCTGATAATAAAAACAGTCCCGTAAACCTAGTTCACTTTGTCAGAAGAGAGGACAGGAGAGAGTAGCCTAGTTTTGATGGGTGCATGTGGTTATTTATCCGATTAGTCGAAGAATATAATTAACAGTAAGTATGCCAAAAGCGAAAGACTCTAAGACGCATTCATTTGTGCATAGTTC
Organism: Periplaneta americana; assembly: GCF_040183065.1. Taxonomy (NCBI): domain Eukaryota; kingdom Metazoa; phylum Arthropoda; class Insecta; order Blattodea; family Blattidae; genus Periplaneta; species Periplaneta americana. The sequence goes on from NC_091129.1 coordinate 134,479,732, forward strand.
GGAAGTGATTATTTTGAAGTTAATGGAGACCATGTTACATATAACTAAGGGGAGACAAAACACGATACATTGAGACCCATTGCAACTCCCGACAGCACATTTCACATGTAAATATTTTGTCTCTTAAGAGGGAAGAAATTCTACCTGTGTCAGATTCGCTTACAAATAAAGAATCTGAGTTCTTCTTAGATCTATGTGAAATGATGGTAGCTATAAACAACCCTAATTTCAAAGCTTTCCTGGAAAAATACACCAAGAGACAATGGTTTTTTTTTTTTTTTTTTTTTTTTTTTTTTTTTTTTTTTTTTTTTCGTTTTGCACCCTTTACATCATGTGATGTAGAGCGGAACTTTTCTCACTATAAACTTTGTATTGCCGACAATCGAAGAAAATTTAGTTTTGAGACATTGAGAATGTGTGTTCTAGTACATTGTAACAGTTCGATTAGTATTCTAGCAGAGAAAAGTGGAAAATAAACAGGTTAATCAGAACATAAATAATTCTGATTACATTATATTGTAAATATATTATATATATTGTGAATATATTGGATAATTTACGTATATTGCATATAATGTGAGGATAACATGTATTGTGCACCATAATTTATGTCTATTGTGTATAATTATTATGTATATTGTGTAAGTATTGCATATGTGCTTATGAAAGAAGCCGAAAGGAAATGCATATTAATTTATTTTGAAAATTTCGCATAGTAGGTTTTTATTTTAATGTTTAATAAATTAGTTGTCTTCCTTTGGAACATCACTGTACAGTACCAGCAGACTGGACTGCTTGGTTTCATGTACACATGTCTCTCCCTCTGCTGACTTCCATCCATTCAAACACAGTGACAAAGCTGCCTATAGTATGGACTTAGTAAACTTATTCTATCGGGTCCAAAATCTCGACGTCTGCTTATAAGCAGAGGTAAAAAGTTCGTACTAAAACTGTTAAGTTGTGTGAGCTTGGAATATATCTCTACCAAATGGACAGTAGTAATACAGCTCTCAACGTCAACAAACCAGCAAAACAAATGTGTGCAGTTGGGAGGTAACCAAAGTTGTCTTCGAGCCAATGATCCATGGCCTTAGAATAAGAAACGGAATGATCAAATAATGTTGTATAAAAATAGACAATAATCGGCAATTAGAATCTTCCTAGTTTTCAGTATAAATTCACGAATATATACAGGGTGTAAGGGATATGTACCATTATTTTAACTGATGATTATTCATGTCATAAGAAAGAAAAAATGTCCTCACATTTTTTCCTAATTGCAATATTTAATTAATTATTAAAGTTTACAATATTAGACGTTTTGCAACGTTGCTGGATGGGAAGGAGGGCGTTTACAAGTACACAATACAGCTCAAGCGGATATAGACATACATACCGGTACAAAACAGATGCTCTGTTCTAATGCAGGGGCGGACCAGGACAACTGTTGTTTACATAAAATGAGCAGCAAATACAAACTTTCAATTTCATTAATAGAACATTATATTAAATTTATATTTTATTTAATAATATTGTTCCATTTTTCACGTCTAAAAAATACACAATAATGATTTACTGCACAAAATCACACGAGCTTTTCCTCTAAAGCAAAATTTTAATCTCTCTCGCTTCCGTAAAGCAATATCATTTTCAAATAAATTTCTCGTTGTATGATTTTCGAAACGGGGTAAAAGACTCCCAGTTTCTAATAATTAGACTTCGTTGAATTGCCACACGCACCATGCAATCAGGTTGCCGATGTACGGTAGTATAGAGGAGGTGAGCGGCCTCCCGGTCTCGCAGTATAAGCAGTTCATGTTTAGAGTTGCGACCGGTCCAAATAGATAAAGCAGCTATAGCTAATGTATATCTATGTAAGCATTTATTTTTTTTGCATTATTGTGGCTGGAATAGTCAGACCTTAATATTTTTTCAGTGCAGACAAGAATTCAATCAAACATACTACAATGAGAGAGTTGCTGTTCCAAACAATTGCCCCTGGAATACCCTTACCTCCGCAGCCAGTCTTGACCCGTTGGAAAACGTGATTCGATGCTGTTAATTATTATGTAGAACATTACGGCAAAATAATGGAGGTAATTGATGCATTGGATAGCACAGACAGTTCCGCTGTTGCAGCTGTAAAATCATTGCCTTCTGAACAGCTATTGGAAGATATTCTGTTCATTGATTCTAATTTTAAAATCGTGTCCAAAAGCATCACCCTGTTAGAATCGTCAAAACTACAACTCTCAGACGCCCGTAATATAGTGAATAAAGTATCACAAACCGTTATCCAAAATAACAATTCACTAATTTCAGAAAAAGTGAAATGTAAGTTGAGAAACATTATTGCTAAAAATTCTGCCTATTCATAACTTCGTATTATAAATTATGTACTATCAGGTCATGAAAAGACGTCTGAAGTTGGTGTACTAAAAAGTAGTGACTTTCCGTTCTTCAAATATGCACCTATTACATCGTTTGATGTTGAACGTACATTTTCCCAATATAAAAACTGTTTGAGTGACCATCGCAGGAGGTTCACTTTGCAGTCGCTCAAAATGTACGTAACTCTTCACTGCAATGCACATATTCAAGGATAATGTAAGTATATAACATTAAATTTTAAGAGTTAATATATCTCACTACAAAATAATTGTGTATTTACATGTTTAGACATTTCCCACTTCAATGATAATTCATTATATTTCTTGAATGCAGGATACAGGTTGTATTGTAACCGCAGTATACTGCTCGGTGTTTACATCAGAGGCATATTCCATCCGTTGCACGCCCCCCTCCCATACAGTCTATACCGCGTGCGTAGTAAACCTTACGATTCTCGTGGAAATTCCACGCAGTCTACTAATAATTGTTGAGAAACTGCTATGGGTACAAAAGTTCGCCGATTAGGAAACCTTCTTTGAGGAAAAAGTTTACGGTAAATCATTCTTGCCGCACTTCAATTAGGAAGACTCTCTCCATTAATTAATAACATAGCTAGCATGATATTCCTGATTTGTGAATGACATTGCAAGTTGTTTATCTGTACTAAATTGCTATCCGCTCGGCAGGAGACTTCAGCACAGGGAATTTGAACTCAGCTGATCTGTATGTCTGTGCAGACTATTACCAGCTGCTTGAATTCCTGCGAAACATGTTGCCACGTCTCTTACGCCAGAATATTGACAAATTTAAGCATGCATTATTATTTCATCTGTTTTTTTACTATGTTTATTATATTTTATGCTCGACCATGCTGAAATGTAGTAATTATACACCTGGTAGCAGTCCTTCAATGCATGTCATTAAAGTACACCTATTCATTAAAGTTCAGGTTTTCGATTATTCTCGGATATGCAATCGAAAGACAACGAGGGAAACGTCACGGAGGCTGGAAATCCAATACTGTCGCAGAAGGTTTTGTTCTGTTCTGTTACTATAATAATTAGCGTTAATTGTAAATAATATTCAAATAAATTCAATTTGTCATCTCGTTTTTCAATTCTAAATCAATTTCCACGTTATATCGAAATTAGTTCATGTTATTCTCTAGATTACATCAAGGTCAATGGCATTATTGTTCCTCGGAAAAAATCAATATTTTCGCGTCTGCGCACATCTCACAATTTATGAGCTATACACAAGGTCACTTCCGATCTTCAGTCAGATACGAATAAAATGAATACTTCTGAATAATTTCAAGTTAGAAATATGGTCGAGCATAAAACGTCGTATGAAACTTGCCTATAATGGTAATTAAGACGCTCGTATGAAAATTATGAAACTCGCTTGCGCTCGTTTCATAAACAAACATACTCGCGTCTTCATTACTATCATTATAGGCTCGTTGCATAATGTACTATTATTATCTTACCTGTTATTAATTTCAGTTCTTGTTCGTTTTTTTTTGTTTCTCTTTTGTGATCCTTTCTATTTTCTTCTCTAATTTCATTTTTTTTTCGCTCTCTGTATTAGTTATGCTTTGTTCAATGAAGCAGTCTCGTTATTGGGAAAGCTGAAAGAGTATCTTTCTAAATAACATTTTACTCTTTGCAGGAACTCCCAAGTGTTCATCTTGATGATGTGGGTTGGAATATTTTAGCCTAGGTAAACGAGTATATCGTATATGTATACCTCTTATCAGAACTGAGGTGAGAAACAGTTTACGACCGAAAGTGAAGGAGTCTATGAGCATGCATGTATCGTCACGATTCTGTAATACACTTTTCATTTATACGGCCATGAATCAGACTTTATGTCTACTAAAGTGCAGAGAACATGATCTGCGAGGGGGTGCTTTTAATAGATTCCTCTTACGTTTATCTCGCTCCCTCGGGGGAGGGATATATCCCCTTGGAGATACATTAACGCCAATGCCTCTCTCACAACATTCTAGTCCCATATTATGCCTGCACGAGAATTAAAACTTGGATATTAAATTCCTAAGATTTATCCATTAACTTTTCTGTAAACATACCAAATGATATGTGTTACATTCTGTTCCAGGAAATGTTTGTGGTTTTAAAAAGATAAAAATGCTGTCATCTCTTTGCGACTGCGTTTAATAGGGAGAATAAGTCAGAGCGAGCATATGAAATTACAGCAGTGGCGGCCAGTACTTTGTATGTTTCACTAAATTTTTCCTATTTTTTTTTTCCAACTATGCATCCTTCCTACATACTATTTTTACATCTTGATTACACAACTTTTAACACTATATCATTTCGGAAAATGTATGTCTTTCTTGTGTTAAATTATATATTACCACAGTCTAGTATATAATCACGAAGTTCGAGTTTTGAGGGTGCTAAGAACAACAGATAGTGCCAGTATTATTTCGCATTGTCTGTAATGAGGAGATAGTAGCGATCCTAGTGGTGAACAACTATCTATGTATGCATATTTACTACGTCGTGACTGTATATACTACACTGTGATATTACCTTGTTAACATGTTTAATCAGAACTGGTTATTGCTGGTTTTGGCGTCTTTTGTTTTGTTTCCTGTGGGGTGTGTTTGTGTAGTGTAATGTGGAGTCAAAGAGTGTGTGTGTTCTGAAATTGAGATGTGTGTTGAGAATTTCATTTGAGTGTGTTTTTATGTGTCTGCATTTTTCTTAATGTTCTAGTGTGTTCAGTTTCTAGCATTTTGGTTGGATGTGTAGAATTTCCATGTCCCTGTTGATGTCTCTGTAGGTGTAGTTAGCATTTGTGATGTGTTCTCCATATGTGGAGGTGTTTTGTAATTTTGTTATGGCTGTGAAATGTTCTTTGTAACGTGTTTGAAATGATCTGTCTGTCTGTCCTATGTAGAAGTTGTTGCAGGTGTTACATTTGAGTTTGTATACACCTGTGTGGTTGTAATTGTTACTTTGTGTTGTTTATGTGTTGAGATGTTTTCGTAGAGTATTATTTGTTCTATATGAGATAATATAATTTAATCTCTTGAATGAGGTTGCAATCTTGTGTGTGTTTTTGTTTTCATATGTTAGTGTAATGTATTTTTTGTGTTCTTGTGTGCGTGTTGTATTCTTATGTTTTTTGTGATTATGTTTTGTCTTTCTTATTATGTTGGGGTTGTATCCGTTTTCTTGTGCTATGTATTTGATTGTGTTTAGCTCTTATTTGTAGTCTTGTTGGTTCATTGGTATGTTGAGTAGTCTGTGTACCATTGTTCGGAATGCAGCTTGTTTGTGTTATTTTGGGTGACTGGATATGTTGTATATGTGTTGTTGTTGTTGGTTTTCTGTACACTTTGAATGTGTGTTTGTTATCGACCTTTGTTATTGTGATGTCTAAAAAATGTATGAATTTGTTGTTTTCAATTTCTAATGTGTAGTGTAGCATTGGGTGTATTTTGTTTATGTGGATGCAGGTTTTGGATCTGTCTTTCTTTTCCTTTGTATAATATTAGTATGTCATCTACGTACCTGTACCAATATACAGGGTTAGTTAAAAGTCCCGCACCACCTAAATAACTCTTGAAGCATGTGGTTCAGTGACATGAAACTTGGTATGTAGGGATAACCATAGACTAAGAACTCAATAATGGTATTACCGAGTTTTTATACTTCCGGTTTAACCGGAAGTAACTCCAACTCTCTTATTTTAAATGCAACATCCAATATATTTTTTATTTTTGAATAGTGCTCATTAAGAGCTTAAACCGGAAGTAGAAAAAACTCTGTAATACCATTATTGAGTTCTTAGTATATGGCTATCCTCACATACCAAGTTTCATGTCACTAAACCACATGGTTCAAAAATTATTTAGATGGTGCGGGACTTTTAACTAACCCTATAATAATAATAATAATAATAATAATAATAATAATAATAATAATAATAATAATAATAATAATAGTAATAATAATAATAATAATGATTTATTTTAGCTGGCAGAGTTAAGGCCGTAAGGCCTTCTCTTCCACTCAACCAGCAAAAAGTGTATATACATATGCATGAACTTGCAAAGAATTCAACAATTTGATTTAGATGAGAGTTACATGTATACAAGAGTTATTTACGAATTAAACAACAAAATACTATGAACTATTAATTAAACACTGAAATAAACTGTGTAGCAGAATTAAACTAAAATACATAGAATGTTAATATATTTCAAATAATAGTAGATAATAGAAAGAGATTATTATGAGACAATTAAAATACAGCACAATCAGGATGATGTCTAAAGAAAAAAGTAACAATGTAGTCAGTGATATTTTAAATCAGTATGATAGGAGTGAAATGTTAATAAGGTTATCTTTTAAGCTGTTCTTAAAGGTGTTTGTTGTCTTGCAGCCCCTAATACTTTGTGACAAGGAATTCCATTGACGCGAGGTGGATATTGTAAAAGATGATGAATAACAAGATGTTCTATGAAGAGGTATACTTAGCGTGCCACAGATAAGTGATCTGGTATTTACGTCGTGGTTAGAGTATAGATAAGAGAAACGAGAAGAAAGGTAATTTGGTGTTGAAGTGTACAGAATTCGAAAGAGTAAAGACAAAGTGTGTAAAGTTCTACGTTCTTTAAGTCGGAGCCACGAGAGACTTGCGAAGGATGGTGATATGTGATCATATCGTCGGATGTTGCACACGTATCTGACGCACATATTCTGAGCTCGCTGTAACTTGACTGACAGTTCAGAACTTAGGTCACTTAACAAAACGTCACAATAATCGAAGTGCGGCATTACTAGTATGATGTTGTCTGCGTATTTGTTGTCTTTGTTTAGTATGTATGTCTGTTTTATGTGGTGTATGAATATTTCTGCTAGTATGCTGGAAATGGGTGGCTTCTGTTTGAGTGTAATATTTGTTATTGTATGTGAAGTAATTTTGTTTTGTGATAATGTCTTGTTCTTCTTTTTTATAATTTTACTCGTTCCTCTAGTTTTAAAGGTGAATAAGTTTATCTACAAGCCTGTGCTAAACACAAAATGTAAGTCACGTTGGTGCGTAGCATCGCTAATTGCAAATATACCGGGTGAGGCATTTAAAACGGACCACCTGAATAGCACGGCCATTTGTAGTGATAGACAAATCTTCAGACAAAAGTTGTTTGGCGTGAAGGGGGGACATATTGTGATACACATATTTGTTTGATAGGTGCAGGTGTACGAGAGATACGGAAACCAACTTCATTATTTTAAATTGATTGATATGATTTACTATTTACCATTTAATAGTGCGCTTGAAGAAGCATACAAGAACTGTGTTTTGATAGCCATTGAAGATAGGTGAAGGTTAATTATGAACAGTATGTTTGTTAAAAAAAAAGTCACTCATTTCTGTAACTTACTTACATCATAATCGTCGCCTGAATGCATGAACTAGGTAACTCGAAATTTGCGTTTTTTAGTTACCTCTTTTATAACATAACAAAAATCGCACAAAATATAATCCAGGATCTAGGTAACTGACCGAACAATACCAGCGACATCTATTTTTCAATATAACAAATAGGTAAAAGAAAACGAGACATATTCCTTAGTACAATAAATAAGTAAATAGGCAATGTCTCAAAATATGAAAAGTCAAGTTACCTAATTCTTGCATTCAGGCGACGAATGTTCAGAATTACATCATGTGTTCAAAATGGTGACCTTGAGCATTGACACATGATGCAAAGAGATTCTGAGCAGAAAACATTGCAGTTGAATTTCATCAGAGCTTAATGTTGAGCATGCTCGTGTTATACGGTCTTTCATGTCTTCGGGGCTCGTCGGTATTTCTTGGGACACGCTTGTTTTAATTTTCTCCACAAACAAAAGTCCATTGGTATTAAGTCTGGTGAACGTGAGGCCCATTTTATGTCTTCATGCACATATATACATAAAGGAAATAGTACAACGAGTTGTATCTTTGCTTACATTCTATTTATACGGTTCAAACTGTATAATGGGGAATCCAGTAGTTAATCGGTTAATTAATTTTTCTTATTCTTTGGCCGTGAACTATCATTAATGGCTATGAAAACACAGTTGTTGTATACGTCTTCAAACGCACTATTAATAATAATTAATAATTTATTTATTTAATCTGGCAGAGCTAAGGCCAGTAGGCCTTCTCTTCCGCCCAGCCAGACTCTAATTCTAATTGAATACAGTTTCTTACATAGTTATTACATTAATATCTAGACCATAAAACAACATGAAAGTAAATAATGAAAGTTGGATAAGTAATGTTTGTGTGACAATAATAAACATTGGTAAGAAATAATAATAATAATAATAATAATAATAATAATAATAATAATAATAATAATAATGATAATTTAGATATTTATCTGTGATATATATATATATATATATATATATATATATATATATAACCATTAAACATTGAGAAACCTGAAACAGCTATTATTGTTAACAAGAATTGTTAGAAAAATATTTCGTTAATCTATTCTTAAATTGATTTGATGTCTGACAGTCCCTGACATTACTCGGTAGGGAATTCCAAAGCCGAGGAACAGCCACAGTGAAAGAAGATGAATATGAGGATGTTCGGTGGGAGGGAATGGATAAAATTGAGGAGTGTTGTGATCGTGTGTCTAGGTTATGATAGGTGGATAAATTTTGAAAACGAGACGCAAGATAGACAGGAGTGGAGAAATGAAATATGTGAAAGAGAAGGGAAAGACAGTGGATTTTCCTACGATCTTCTAGACGAAGCCAGGACAACATTTCGAGGGATGGTGTTACGTGATCAGCCCGGCGAATATTGCAGACGAAACGGACGCACATATTATGAACACGTTGTAGTCTCTGCGCCGAAGTAACGCTTAGGTCAGTAAGCAGAATATCACAGTAATCGAAGTGGGGCATCACGAGTGTTTGCACTAACATTTTTTTCATGGAAAAGGGTAGAAAATTCTTCAATCGCCTAAACGAGTGGATTAAAGAGAATACTTTTTTGCAGGTTTCTGCAACTTGAATGTTCCAATTTAAATTTTTATCCATATAAATACCTAGATTCTTTACTGATTCACTGAACAGAAGTAAAGGGTAAATAATAAATCATATCAATCCATTTAAATTAATGAAGTTGGCTTCCATATCTTCTCTACACCTGCACCTATCAAACAAATAATACCTATAGAATATTGCCCCCCTTCACGCCAAACAACTTTTGTCCGAAGATTTGTCTTTTATCATTCAAAATGGCCGTGCTATTCAGGTGATTGTTTTCAAAGCCGCACTCTGTATATTGTAAGAATACAATAACTCCGCTTAACATTTAAGGGCTGCCACAGTCCACCGCTGTGGAGTAAAGGTTAGTATGTCTAACCGTGAAACGAGCAGACGCAGGTTCAAATCATGGTTGGAACAAGTTACCTAGTTGTGTGTGTGTTTTTTTTTTTTCGAGATTTTCCCTCAACCAATTGAAGGAAATTTTTCTGGTAACTTTCCGCATTGGACCTCGGACTCCTTCCGTCATAATTTATTCACGTCCACACCTGTGGAGTAACGGTCAGCGCGTCTGGCTGCGAAACCAGGTGGCCCGGGTTCGAATCCCGGTCGGGACAAGTTACCTGGTTGAGATTTTTCCGGGGTTTTCCCTCAACCTAATACGAGCAAATGCTGGGTAACTTTCGGTGCTGGACCCCGGACTCATTTCACCGGCATTATCACCTTCATATCATTCAGACGCTAAATAACCTAGATGTTGATACAGCGTCGTAAAATAACCCAATAAACTAAATAAATAAATAATTTATTCACGTATCATTATCACCATTACCATAACCCGCGTTAAGTTCATTGTGTAGCGTGCTGTATTCGTACAAGGATGCAACCGTTCGGAGACAAATATCGTTCACACATACAGTACATCACGTATTAAGAAACACAACACTGTGATCGGTTGAGTTTAAGGCGGTTCTGAAACGTTATTGGCCAATATCGCAAATTCATTCTGTAAGTTGAATAGTCAAAATAATAGCTTACAAAAATATTTTTTGTGGTTTATGAAAAAACATAAAAATTGAATAATAAGGATTATGAAACCTTACGTCTCAAATAATTCCTAAGAGAATGAGAAGAATGTTATCTCCACAGATTAAAGAAGACGAATATTTTGAACTTTCAGTCATTCATCATATCCACTACAGCGAGGAAATGCATACATCGGCTGTACCATAAAATTACATTAATTGTTCGTTTTAGCTATGCAATATTACAGCACTTCAGAACTTTTCAACCATCATGATTTATGACTTCAGAAGTCGTTTCATTAGAGTAATAATATTTCTACCGCAGTCCGTGTTATTACAGCTGTGGGCTCGGTGACAGTGACAAACTGTATCGTAGGTGAAAAACAGGAGGAAGTGCAATGCCTACTTATTTCCTGTTTGGAGGGCAGAAAGTTTTGTTGGTTTTGTTTGCTTAAGCTCTGGAATATATAATTAAAATCGCAAAAAGGAAGAAGATATTTATATGTCTTTTTGTGCTGTCTAATTGAGAGAGAAAATTGTAATAACATTAATATTGCTTAACGGGTATAATTCAGTGTACAGAGTAGTTAAGGGGCACAGTTTAATGCAGAACGCAAAATACGATCTTGGATATAATTGCCACCGAGGATACGAATATTTATCTGTAGTAATGTCAAAACGGTGCACCATGTAGACACAAAATCTTCATGCATTTTAATTGAACGTACCTTTTGAACAATGAAAGAGTAATGGAACGGAGAAAAATTCTCTCCGGCGCCGGGATTTGAACCCGGGTTTTCAGCTCTACGTGCTGACGCTTTATCCACTAAGCCACACCGGATTCCACCTCGGCGTCGGACAGAATCGTCTCAGTTTTAAGTTCCACTCTTGGATTCCCTCTAGTGGCCGCCCTCTGCACTATGTCATAGATTTCTATGAACCTAGGACCGAAGTCCACACATGTGCTGAGGTGCACTCGTAATGAGTGACTAGTTGGCCGGGATCCGACGGAATAAGCGCCGTCTTAAATCAAGAAGTGATTTACTCATATTACATATATATATATATATATATATATATATATATATATATATATAATTTTAATGTACCGAAGTACATATGATACTTCGTGATTAAAATAATATATAACTTACATGATATGAGTAAATCGCTTCGTGATTTAAGACGGCGCTTATTCCGTCGGATCCCGGCCAACTAGTCACTCATTATGAGTGCACCTCAGCACATGTGTGGACTTCGGTCCTAGGTTCATAGATATCTATGACGTAGTGCAGAGGGCGGCCACTAGAGGGAACCCAAGAGTTGGAACTTAAAACAGACGATTCTGTCCGACGCCGGGGTGGAATCCGGTGTGGCTTAGTGGATAAAGCGTCAGCACGTAAAGCTGAAAACCCGGGTTCAAATCCCGGCACCGGAGAGAATTTTTCTCTGTTCCATTACTCTTTCATCTTATAATGACGCAGAATATCTGCATGGAAATATCATATGTACTTCGGTACATTAAAATTATATATATATCTTTTGAACTTGATTCTTTCAATATTCTTCCCAGATTGCACGCATACTCGATTGGAATATTGAACTGTTTAGATGCAGCTTTAGTTCCGTTACACACTACAGCGAGAATGCGTTTGTTGAGCTATAAAAATGCTTTCGTGTAGAACTGATTGTAACGGTCGAAATAAGACATAGCTGACATTGGTCCTGCTCCCACAGGTAACATAACCGATAAGTAGCCTATAAAATTTGTATTTTATGAATGAAATGAAACAATTAATAGAAAGTCCGATGTTCAAATTTATGTAACATCATCGCATATCAAACCCAATGACCTAGCATAGTAATATGTAATAAGGTCTTTTCATCAAACTGCCTTCCGTATGGCTTGATAAAATTCGTGTTTTAATTAGGCCTATCTATACAGAGATGGCTTCACTGTGTAGCAACATCTCTCGCTATGAATACATAAGCATTAATATATAGCTGTTCCCACTGTTACTGTTAAATTAAATTATGATTTCAGCAGATAATGAAAATGTATTTATGTTATAATAATAAGAGAAAATGCAGTACATGTAATTAACTTTGTTAAACCTGTATTTTGCAATCGGCATTATTTAATAACATCGAATTATATTAATTAATATTAAATATCAATCTTGCATTCCTTGCTTTAGAGTTGAAAGAAAAGTTTAACCGTTTAGTTGCATCTTAATGTATTCATGATCATCAACTTAAGGGGAAACAGTTGGCGTCAACGACTAAACAAAAGAACGACCATGCGATAAATTGATAGCGATAAATCTAGCTGCAAAAATTATAGCAAAGTCTGACTGTGATTGGTTGTAATTCAAAATTTCATTACACTTCATTGGTCGAAAATGGAATGACGTCATATAAACGAAATAGTCCCTTGTAAATGTGATACTATGTGGGTAGTGTAGTTAGAGGCCGTGCTCTGATTCTCAGCACGGGATTGCACTATGTATGTGTGATAATTGATTGACTAAATGATTAATTGACTGATTAGATGATTGATTGATTTACGATTGATTGATTGATTTACGATTGATTGATTGATTTACGATTGATTGATTGATTTACGATTGATTGCTTGATTTACGATTGATTGATTGATTTACGATTGATTGATTGATTTACGATTGATTTACTGATTGATTTACGATTGACTGATTGATCGATCGATCGATTAATAGTAACAATAGTTTACAAACAATATATTTCGTGCAAAACGCAATGGAAAACCATGGTGTCTTATTTTTATAGGAGTTTAGCTGATGGAATTCCAGGAGGAATACCGCAGAGCGCAAGAAGCCGCAGGGATTTAGAAAGTTGAAGCAAACGCCCGAGTCCTCAGGTGTGCCGCAATGAGATGAGGAGAGATGTGCAGAGGGCTGCACACGCCTGAGGCCATTATGGAGCCGCAGCAAAACAAACGCGTGCTGGGCGGCTCCAATTTAAGTGAGTGCCCCGAGCCTGCATAATTCAAACCGAAACATAATTAAGCGGGCGTTGGTGCGATGAGAGAAAATCCTTCTACCCTTGGACCTCCTCGGGTCTACTGTCGCCCGATCGTACATCTCGGTAACCACCTGCAGTTAGCTTCAGTGACACAAATCTTCTTTGGACTTGAATCAGTTTGACAAAGATATATCAATATCACAAGTGAGGCTAATATGATACAGTAAAAAAGATGGGGATAATTTGATACTGTATGTACCAATCTTCGAAAATGTTTATCAAGTTATGCTCTTTAAGGAGCAATATTGAACGAAGTTTAAAAAAAATCATTATCACCCTTATAAATGCATTAAAAGAAAACGCAGTTTTGTTTCTTGAAAAAACTTCAACGTTATAGTCGGTTACTTTTGTTATTGCTCTTGAATGAATTAAGATAGAATAATTTTCAAGTTTTCCTTTTATTCAGTATACATAATGGAAGATTAATTTTCTTCTAAAGCAAAGCTGTGAAAATTGATCAGTCTAGCAGTAATTAGTGTATGAATGAGAAGGACTATTATGATACACTTTTTAGGGCTGTTATGATACGCTAGAAGGGCTATTATGATATTATGTTTACTATGAAAGAAACTGCCATGTATTGTGGGTCCCTATCACCACGGCATGGCGCGTCCTCGGGTTACGGATCCTCCAGATATGGAGGGTAGCTGTGAATATATTGAATAAGCAGTCGCGGACAGCCGACACTTTTGTTGACGTCGTACAAAATTTTGTCCAATATTCTTTTGAGAAGATTAACTCCGTATGTAGATGAAATTGTTGGGGATCATCAGTGTGGTTTTAGGCGTGATAGATCAACTATTGATCAGATATTTTGTATTCGACAGATAATGGAGAAAAATGTGAGTATAAGGGTACAATGCATCAGTTATTCATAGATTTCAAAAAGGCATATGACTCGGTTAAGAGAGAAGTTTTATATGATATTCTTATTGAATTTGGTATTCCCAAGAAACTAGTTCGGTTAATTAAAATGTGTCTCAGTGAAACGTACAGCAGAGTTCGTATAGGTCAGTTTCTGTCAGATAAATTTCCAATTCACTGTGGGCTAAAGCAAGGAGATGCACTATCACCTTTACTTTTTAACTTTGCTCTAGAGTATGCCATTAGGAAAGCCCAGGATAACAGAGAGGGCTTGGAATTGAACGGGTTACATCAGCTGCTTGTCTATGCGGATGATGTGAATATGTTAGGAGAAAATCCACAAACAATTAGGGAAAACACGGGAATTTTACTGGAAGCAAGTAAAGAGATAGGTTTGGAAGTAAATCCCGAAAAGACAAAGTAGGCCTATATGATTATGTCTCGTGACCAGAATATTGTTCGAAATGGAAATATAAAAATTGGAAATTTATCTTTTGAAAGGTTGGAGAAGTTCAAATATCTTGGAGCAACAGTAACAAATATAAATGATATTCGGGAGGAAATTAAACACAGAATAAATATGGGAAATGCCTGTTATTATTCGGTTCAGAAGCGCTTATCATCCAGTCTGCTGTCAAAAAATCTGAAAGTTAGAATTTATGAAACAGTTATATTACCGGTTATTCTTTATGGTTCTGAAACTTGGACTCTCACTTTGAGAGAGGAACATAGGTTAAGGGTGTTTGAGAATAAGGTGCTTAGAAAGATATTTGTGGCTATGAGGGATGAAGTTACTGGAGAATGGAGAAAGTTACACAACACAGAACTGCACGCATTGTATTCTTCACCTGACATAATTATGAACATTAAATCCAGACGTTTGAGATGGGCAGGGCATGTAGCACGTATGGGCGAATCCAGAAATGCATATAGAGTGTTAGTTGGGAGGCCGGAGGGAAAAAGACCTTTGGGAAGGCCGAGACGTAGATGGGAGGATAATATTAAAATGAATTTGAGAGAGGTGGAATGATAGAGAACAGATTAATCTTGCTCATGATAGGGACCAATGGCGGGCTTATGTGAGGGCGGCAATGAACCTCCGGGTTCCTTAAAAGCCAGTAAGTAAGTAAGTAAGTAAGCAAGTATGAAAAAACTGACCAGGTTTATCAGTTTTCTAACCTAAAGTAATTTATTACCTCTTGAGAGGTATTTCATAATTTCCCAACTCTTGAGGGATGTTTGAATTGACATGTCATGGCTCCTACAATACAGCAAGAGTTGAAAAAAAATATGAATATAGACTTATTTTTACTTATTTACCTAAAAATTTTAGCTTAGTAGTCATTCTTCTTGCTGCTAAAGTGTAACACAACTTTGGAAAATACATTCATCATTATTCTAAAACCGTATTTTATTTCATTTTAGCAATACAAACTGTATCATTATTTTCTCAATCCATTTTCTTACACACAAAAAATTATTTGAACGTACAACAATTTTCTGGTATTGGAAGTAAGTGTTAAAGTTACAGTAAATTTTCTAAATTTTTATGGAAAAAAGAGGTCATTACAAAAGTTGCTAAATCTTAGTCAATATCAATATGATTTCAACCAAACTTATATGAAAGGTATACAAGTTCCCAAGATTGTTAATAATTTATAGACATCTAATCCTATATTCAGAGTCATAAATTATTTAACAGTTTCCAATATTTAGTATCTCATTAAGGTAAGATACGCTTAATTGAATACTATCGGGATATCGGTTAGTCATAGGCAATTAATCCAATAATTATTGAATATCTTAATTCGAAAATTTCTACTGCAGTATAACTATACAGTAGAATAAGATTACAAAAATAAGGTCTCTATAATTACAATGTTTTATATTTTAATCTTGCAATTTTGCTACCAATAAGGAATATTTTTAATTATAACTCTGCGTATAACTAATTTGATTTCAACATCATTACAACTTAAAATTACATTCAATACAATTAGTTAAGCTTATTATTATGAATCTAACATTTTGCTAATTTTCTCTTCAAAACACTCATATTTTAAAGTTTCTATTGATTAATGTTAAGATATCTGTCTATGTAATATTAATTGTTTATCGAGAATTAAGTAGTAAGTTTAATAAATATTTCTTTTATCTAGATTCGCTACATTATTTTACTCCACAGACGAATATGAAAAGAGAGAAATGAGAAACACAGCGGCATCCTAAGTATTCACAAAATTCACAAAAAAATCGCTTGATACCGAAAACTTTGTGCAGTACACATATGCCCGAGACGTTGCTTACGTCACTGGCGATGATGGAATGTAATACACAACACAGTATAATATCGATGGTGTTTGGTAAAAGAGCTTAATACTATTTCTTTTATTTTTTGCTGTAATTAGTAAATATTTAATTACAAAATGTGAAAATAAATTTTTGGCAATTATATTTACAACCTTCATACGAAACGCCACTACATATTTAGTAGAACTACTAGGTCAGGTGGTAAAGGTGATGTGGATTTTTCATGTTGCGCAGTGAAAGCATACAAGCAAAAAATGCCCGATATTAAATAATATAACGTATAATTAATTAAATATGTAAAGCATACAATTATATATGCAATGGGATTAACTGACATGAAACAACAAAGAGATAATAATAGAAAACATGTAACAATATTTAACTAAATAAAATTAAGCAAAGAATGAAGTAAACAAATAATTAAATAAACAAATTAATTAATTAACAAATAAATAAATAAACAAGTAAATAAATAAATAAACAAGTAAATCAATAAACAAGTAAATAAGTACGTAAAGAAGTAAATAAATAAACAAGTAAAAAAGTAAATAATTAACTAAATAAGTAAGTAAACAAGTAAATAAGTGACTTAAATAAATATATATATGAAGAAAGAAAGAAATTCGTAGTTAAGTATTTATGTTTCTATCTTATAACGAGTACGTAAACGGTCCCTAAAGCGTTATTTGACCGAATTATGAACGCAAATCTATCGTTACAAGGTAACAGTTATTTCATTGAAAGTCCTTGGAAGTTTAGTAGGGATATATATTATTATCGATTCTTCTCCCACACGGGACATTTACTTTTCCTTCTTTCCCAGATATGTGAAAGAAGAACATCATTTTATGAACTGTAGATACAGGACGTCATTCTCTTTTGTTATTTTGTCTCTCCTCCTCGTGTACACACTCATTTATATTTATACATTCATACATATGTAGCTATATTTACATACCATGATCATCCTCCTTCAGGTAGCAGATTCAGTGGTGCATTACAACCTGCAGCTTTACCTTTAGGGACTTTCTAATCTCCTACGTCTATTCTTAGTGTTTGCGTACTCTCAGGTAAAACTTTGAAAAGTTCAAGGAATCACAGAACTGATTACAATTACTTCCAACGAATTAATATAATGATCGTAGCGAATCGCATAGAACTAAGAGAGGCTCCTATTCTACACGGGATAAAACTCTCGACTGTGTTCGTCTCAAAAAAAATCCTTTTTGCCACATTCTCTCTGATTGTTCATACTCTTAAAAAAAAGTGCGCTGTAGCAGAGATACACTGACACATACAATACGTATTAGAGTTTCTTGAATAAAACTGCAGCTCTGTCGGTTTCACTTTTTCATTTTTGTTTCCATTTAAAAATATACCGTCTTACTAATAAAGGTTGTCCACAATAAACCGGGAACGAGAACGGCAAGCGAAGAACATGAACGTGAATATTTTTTATTTACAATAAACCGAGAACGGAAACGGCTATGCATATCGATGTGTCAATAAGGATATGTAAAACCGATATTAAGCATTCTGACGTCACGGGCTTGTTACGTGCGGGACTGTGAAGCCCAGTGCGGAAGCAGCCCATGGGCTGGGCCGTTGTGCAGGTCTCTGTTAAGAACTAATTTATACCGCCTCATATGGAGAAAGTCTAAACTTTTGCATTTTCCTATTTTCTTTGTCATCTGATACAGCGATAACTTGGTTTGCACCCTCTTATTTGCCTGTGTGCCACACATTTGGTAATGAATTTAATCAAATTAGTGTAGATTATGACTCTGTGACTTTTTCTCTCGTATTTATAGAAGATATATCTTCAAAGAGCGAAAGGTCGCTGTTGTTTAAATTTTACGTTCACATCATCCATCAATTCTGCATTATAAATCTGTTTCAGTAGCGCTTACGTTGATTTCTATTCCTTTTCTCTGCTTCATTACCACAAACGATGAAGAGTTAATTGAAAGCGACGTCAGAGCATTTAGTTCTATGAACTACCGCGAATCCTGTAACCGATCCATAATGTTGTGTAATTAACTTCCAACTAAAATATTTCTGCATTTTCTTTGCCTACAAATGAAATTCACACCATAATTCAATCTTAATAGTTTGCTTTATACACCACAAATGCATATTATAGTTTATATGCAAATTAACCCCGTTCAAACGTTTTGAAGTCAGACTAATCAGATCACTACTGTATTTAAAGTAAAATAAAAAGATAACAAAGGCGTAATTGTTAAAATGAAATAATTTGCTCTAAACATTTCATTTAGTTGCCTCGTATTAGTTTATGGAAAAGATTAAAATGTAATCTACCCTATATTCACACAACGAGTGGCATTTTCGGCGAACTGTTTTTGAAGAGTGATAAACGTTTGTGCGAGATCGTGCGTATTTGCTTGGTTTCCGCACAAAACCAATCCGCGGTAAGTCTAAAATTCCACATTCAGTATTCCCAACATAACACACACAATAATTTCCCTCTTCTTACCGCTTAAGTGACATATTCATTTTACTGCTTTAGGCTTTTAACATATTATTTTTAGAGACGTTCAATATAGTAATAATTATAAATTGGAAACTTACCACTGCAATTTCACCTAAATTACACTGTTAATTATTGTTTTTAAATATTTTCAAAAATTAAGTAAACTCTACAACTCCACTAAAGTTACTGCATTCGTGATGCATGTAACATTAAGGAAGCCGTTTGTTTTAAGTGCGCATTTACAGACTGGGGGGGGGGGCAAATACAGACGTATATCACGGCCTACTGGAGTATAGTAAACACAGAAAATATTTTAAAGCAACAATGTTGAAGATAGATAGTTTTGTTTTGCAAATTTGCCGTCATTGAACAGAAACCAAGGTGGAGATTTCATTGCAACATTCATTTCCTCGAACACGAAAACTTCAACATACCGCTCTTGTAACGCATATTACTATTACAGAGTCAATAAAATATAAATTTAATCAAATTAATATCTTATTTATACTTTTAGATTCTATTTATTTGCACAATTGAAGTTCCTTTTTAAAAACCACATCTTTCAGGTAACCTCCACCACTCCACTTACATTTGACTACTGAAGTTATTTTTGGAAATTAGTATGACATGAACAAAAACTTCTGACCATTGTGTTCAATTTTAGGCCGAATCTTGTTCTTTAGCTCTTGTGTATCATGTAATATATATCATATCATACGTCTCAAATTCTTTTATAGTTTTTGCAGAGGTTCTTCTTCCGGACGTACAGTTCCCAAAAAAAGAAATGAGACGACTCTTGGTGATGCGGAAGTTCTATAGCGCGGTTCACACGATATCGACGTAACCATGCAGGAAGACATCTGTCACTGCAAGCGTATTTTCATTCTATTCCAAACTACACACCAGTCAAAATTTTACCAGTTATCTGTCAATTTCTGGTACAGGTCCCTCATTAGTGCCATGATCTTTCATCTTATGGAAGCAACCGCGTGGCAAAAAGTCATGATCGTAGGAGAAAAGACAATGTTACTCGTATTATGAAATGATAAATCTAGAGCAATGGCAAAGACCACAAGGACCACGAAAAGGACAAAGACAAGGACCACGGTAAGAACCACGATAAGAACCAGGACCATGATATGGACTACGAAAAAGAAAACAAGAACTACGATAAGGACCAAAAAAAGACAACAGTAACTACCAAGGCGACGATAAGGATCATAACAAAGACAACAAGGACTATGATAAGAACCTGGACAAAGACAACAAAAATCACTATAAGGAACATGAGAAAGCCAAGGACCACGATAAACACCATAACAAAGACAAGGGTCATGACAAAGACAACAAGAACCACTAGGTTTCGTCCACAGAACTCACACTTTGTAATATAACTAACCGAAACTGTGATCAGAGCTATATAGCGGCTTTCTCTACAATCTACTTCAATTTTGAGTCGGCTAGATAGCAGCAAAAAGTCGAAAACAAAAAAATAAAGGAATGATAAGGAACAACAAAGATAATGTCTGTTCTCTCAATTCACACCTTGCGGCCATTGATTTTTTTTTTTTTTTTTTTTTCATATTTAAAACTTAAATTCTTTACGATTGTTTGCAGTGAAGAATCACTGCCGTGGAAGATGTCGCATCTCGTAAGGAACTTCGCATCTTTTTTTAACGTAGTCGTAATATAAATACACAATCCGCCGGAATAACTACGAAACAATTTTTTTATGCCAAAAGTAAATATTTTGTTTATTGTTATACGTGTTCTAATATAAAACCAAATTGTACAGTATTTGTAACTATGAATTAAGTACGGTGTGTTCCCTATCATCTGGTGAGTAAATGCATATGTTAATTTCCATTATTTATTGCCATCTCTAGTTTAGGCAGCCATATTTGTTTAAACGTACACCCTCTTGTACCTTATATCACAAAACAAATTTACCAAGGACCATGTTTCAAGGTACATGATGCTGTCTGTTTTTGTTTTTGTTTTTAAGGTCATGCCACGAAGTAAGTCTGGAGTTAAGAGGACCCCAATTGATCCAGGTTATCTTGAAGAAAGCTGCTGAAGCAGTTATGGCTCCTTTAGGAAATAAAATCTCAATCAGATAAGCCAGCAAATTACGGAAAGCATATTTTTTAAGTGATTGAGAGTTTTTACAGCTATATTTCCACCTATATTCCCTGTGTTCCAAGGTACAAGAACCTGTTGTACCATGCAACATTTTACATATCCCTTCATTTCATTTTTTCTTCCTTAATAGATCTGTAAAACAGGAAAATACCTGTAGGAAGTTGTAAAGAAATATTCAATAATTATTTGAAGTATTTTTTTTCATTCTAGAAAATAAAAAAATGTGAAAAGTGATTCAAGGTACAACAGTCTCCCCTACGTCAATTTTATTATTGTTGATAAGTGACAAAATAAACCAGTCAAATTTCAGCTTTACGGTACATTGTTAAATTCCATATGGAATGTGAGTACTGCCATCCGATTGAAATTTATTTAGAGAATAGGCTTAATACAGTAAAGGGAATGGAATATCCGGCAATTTCTTAGCTTCCACAAAGAAACGAATCCATTGTTTACTGAAACTCGACGCAAAAGAGATAGTGCCTCAAAGAGAAGCTACTTATCCAACAGGAAAGGAAAAAGCCGTCATAAGCACACTTCATGGGAAGCGTTCCTGAGTGCTTTCATCGATACCAATCTCAGTACAACTTCCAAGCCAAACCCTGAGTCTGAACCTCACATAATTATCACGGAGATACTACTCACCAGGGAACGGATTTATATGGACTAAAAATATATGAAATATGTAAATATATATGTAGTTATTTTTACCAAAATATGGAATTAAATATGGATTTTTACCAAAATATGGAATTAAATATGGACTTAAAATTATAAAAAAATGACTATGTACGTTAAATATTGGTACATTTTAATCAAACTAAACAAAAAATATAATGGACGTACCTTATCTTCCAATGTAGTTTCAACAAAACACAATTTTTATTGTCTGTTACCATAACAATAGGTTACAAACATTTCTTTCAAGTGCTGAAAAGTGAATCTTCTTCTATTGTCTCTGAGGATAGATTTATACTGACTAAAAGAGCGTTCGACGTCACAAGAAGTAACTGGTACATAATTCAATTTCACAATGTCTGCTGGGGATAAGTCCAAGTTAATCTTCACTGTTGATTCACCACTCATCACAGCAACAACCTTTTGTAGTTCTTCATATCCAGGGTTTTTTGAAAGTACAGTGTCCACCTTAGCTCTTACTGCATCTGCAACTTTACCTCTACCACGATTCAGTTGTTCCACAGTACTATTTATAATTTCAAAACTTTCAGATAGTGAAAGGTGCCTATTTTGGAGACTTTTGAGCGTTTTTATGATGCATGAAAATGTATGCTGAATGTGAGCTAAGTCATTTTTCACACTTATGTCACAGGTAACTGTTTTCGCAGTATCAATTGAGACTGCATCTTCAGAGTCCAATGCAAGGAGAACATTGTTAATAGAGTCTATATGTTCGGCATAATATTCAACTGCTTCTAGCCATGTACCCCATCTAGTTAAAATTGGCTTTGGTGGCAATGGAATTTCAGGGTACATTTCTTTCAACACGTTAACTCTACTGGGAGCTTTGAGAAATACTTTTTTCACTGATGAAATCAACAAATCTACTTTAGGGAAATTGTCTCTGACCACTTCTGCCACACGATGAAATGCATGCGCCACACAAGTAAAATGAGTCAATTTAGGATATACAACAGATAATGCTTGTCCAGCTTTGACCATATAAGGGGCAGCATCGCTAATAAAGAATAACACATTATCGTACATAATACCCTTTGGCCACAGGATACCCATAGCTTCGTTGAACAGTTTAACTATAGTTTTGTTATTGCACTTTTCTAGAACATCACAATGTAAAAGAATTCGTTCAGAATATTGTTCACTTAACAAACCGATAACTACATTACCAACAAGTCTACCTTCTTTGTCGGGAGTCTCATCAATGGAAACCCAAATTGAACTATCTTTAATTTCATCTCTTATCTTCTGTATTGTCTCATCGTAGATGGATGGAGCATACGTCTTCCTAAGTGTTGACTCATCCGGGATTGTATGTTGAGTATATTTTTCAAGGAATTCCCTGAAGACCTTATTCTTTAGTTTGTAGAGAGGAATATCAGCAGAGATGAGAGAACGGCACAGGTCGATGTTAAACTCAGATCTTACATTCGATGTTGTTGGTTGTGTTAAAAACAATTGTCTCTGCTTGGAATTTAGTTGTTTGTTGGCCTGATGTTTACTAGTTGTAATGTGTTGTTGCACCAGGAACTTTTGTGTAGATGATACTGCACACTGACACAAATTACAAAATAATATTTTATTGTCAGTTGATAAACCATCTTCTTTAAATTCTGAAATGTAACTTGTTAGTTTTGATTTTAAATTGACTGAATGACGTACTTTTGGCATATTTACCGTCTTTATAGTATGATTTACAAAACTGAACCTATGTGTATTCTGACTGGCATTTAACTGTTGAGCTGCACAACTGAAGTCTGTTAAAAATTTTAAATTAAATTAATACAGTTTTGTAACTTACTTTCCCATTGTTGATAGGACTGCTAATTTTCAAATAACTCTGATGTTAAAGGGATTACTGAACATGTGTTTAAATCTCTATTGTTGAAATGTATTTTTAAAAGTTAATGGAATTTTGTTTTGTTTTATTGTTAAACCTAATATAATATGGACTGTTTTATATGAAATATGGAAAATATATGGAAATTAACGAAAATATGTACTAAACTCTAAAATATGGAAAAATATGGAAAATAAAAGTAGGATTTTTCAACCCTACACATTGTGAAACATAAAGATAATGCAAAATATAAATTATATTAGCTTTATAAGTAAATATGTATTTACATATAAATCCTTTCCCTGCTACTCACACTCTTATAGTCTCCTTACTGAAGGAAAAGTTCTTGTAAAGCTGTTGCCTTATACAGACATTGATTGCTAGCAGAATTTCATTTTCATTTCATAACTGCTTATGCACCTCATATATGTGTAACTATTAAATCTCAAGAAATGTGAGGGAGGGATGGATGGATGGATCAAATCCACGCGCACTCTCACCATACAGAGGTGCCTGTACTGGCGCCTCAGACCCGAATTCTTCTGTAGACGAAAAATGACAAATTTTTCTTAGACAAGACCTTTTATTGTTTTTTTTTATAATAT
Source organism: Periplaneta americana (assembly GCF_040183065.1). NCBI lineage: Eukaryota > Metazoa > Arthropoda > Insecta > Blattodea > Blattidae > Periplaneta > Periplaneta americana. Next base: position 134,504,196 of record NC_091129.1, read on the forward strand.
TTATATGGAGGAGTGGAACGAGACTTATAATAGTTAATTGTGAATGCTCACATATAAATACATTTATTTTAACATGATTTCCGTTCTCGTTCTCGTTGTAGTTTCCGTTCCCGGTTTATTGTGAACCAGCCTTTACTCGTACTGTGATTTACCACTTCTTAATGTGGGAATGATTGAGTCCGAATAATAATAATAATAATAATAATAATAATAATAATAATAATAATAATAATAATAATGGTGATAATGCTAATAATAATAATAAAAATAATAGTGATAATGCTGATAATAATAATAACAATAATAATAATAATAATAATAATAATATTAATAATATCGTTTATTGGCAGAAAAATACAATACAAAGAAATTGCAAATTAACAAAATTCTAGCACTCCTCTGAAAGAGTGTGTTCTCGTGCTCTGACCAAGGATCGAACAGAGGGAGGACAATTCTGGTTAGAGTTGTGCGTCAATTAAATCACAGTCACGATGTAGGACTACTATACATTTTAGTACCATGAAAATGTTGCACATGGTGAAGTGAGACACAAAAGTAGTATACAATAAAAAATAAATAATTATTCTCAAAAAACAAAACACAAAATCTTCTGTGTGCAATCAGAATCAATGTGTGCAATCAAATTCTAGAAATGATTGATAGATCAAATTGATGTCACGTTTAAAATATTCATACCAATTAATTGTACAGTAGTGGTAAAAAAACTGGACCGACCCTTGTATCTGATTTGAGAGCCTTGTTCACTCCAGAGCACGATAGACTGGTAACTAAGACTTTCGTGGTTCGAATCCTGCCTGGGAAGGAAACTTTTTTTGTTCCTTATTCAAATTTATTCCCAATACTTTTCGATTTCAGCGATATTTTACAACTTAATTAACTTATTCCCAGAACATGAATTTTACCAGCAATCGAAAAGTATTGGGAATAAATTTTAATAAGGAACAAAAAGAAGTTTCCTTCCCAGGCAATATTCGAACCACGAAAGTCTTACTTACCTAGTCTATCGTGCTCTGGAGTGAACAAGGCTCTGAAATCAGCTACAAGGGTCGGGCCGGTTTTTTTGCCACTATTGTACAATACACAGAGAAATATAGCTTCACGTACCTCCAGATACGTAAACCTACTACTCTCTTTCCAGCTAAAGATTGAAGTAAATGTAAATAAATGCACGTGGCATAATGGTTCCTGATTGGCTATTGGACGCACAACGCCTCCAAACTCATGCTTGTCATCTTCTTCCTCACATTAAAATAGTTCCTTCTAAAATAATAAAATGTATAATATACATGCAATACGAGTGAATTAAACATGCTTATAAGAACACTTTCTTACGAGTTAACAACATGTTTATATTAGTAGTTTCAGACATTGCGTGTTAAATCATTGTAACGTGTATTATGGCAACGCGCATGCGTAATAGGCATTAAATCCCTCCCAAGGTGACTTGCAGCTTCACAGAGCACATCAGCACAGCTGGTATAACACAGTGCGAGATTCAGTGTTGCCAACCTCAAATAAATTTCTGTAGAATTAAAGAAATTCTCCACTCTGCAAAGAATAACATTCAATCACGAATCTACAGAAAAAGAAAATCCACTATTCCCAGTAGAGAAATAATAAATATTAACCCTCTGTGAGCATTTTACGGGTTAGTTCAATGAATGAGTTGAAATGTCTGCAATATATCAGACGGTGGCTGCCCTGCATGCTCACTTGCTGAAAATAATGCGCCCTGGTGGCTGCTTTGGTAGCTAGCTTGCGATTGCGGAGTAATACATTTCGGGTTTGTTTACGTCTACTACAATCTTTAGTTGGAAATAGTTTAGAGAGCCATTCCGAAACACTTCGCCGATGTTTTATCTTTCAATTGTCCAGTACAGAACTGAAGAAATAATGGTTATATTGGGCAGTGTACAGTACTATGAGTATGTTCGATCTTAAAGTACGTCAACATTACGAACTAGACATTATAAGGAAGGGTGCATCAGACATTGTTTATGTTTATTCTTACCGGTGACATTCAAACAGTCGGTAAAGTAGATAGAGCTAACGCAACATTTGCAATACAAAACATACAGTAGAACCTCGATCATCCGTCACCCTATTAACCGATTGGCGGATTATCCGACTTTTTTTCTCGCTTTTTTTTTTTTTTTTTGCTACATAAATATATTAAATACGTATATATTATATTAGCGCGTTTTCTTTTCTAGAGAGAGTTATTCCAAGACTTTAGCCTTACACATTATGGTTAACTGTTAGAGTTCTATAAAATGAGTTCCACGGCTATCAAAGGAAATCGTGTTCATTTATTCATAGAGTTCTACCCAAGGGCAGTTCTTTCACTGCAAATTCAGCTTTCTTCACTCTTTCTTTTTTCTGTCTTGATAAGTATGAAAAAGTGCAAATAACTGAGTGGTTTGTGGAAGATAAACTATGGCTCATCTCAGAACATGAGACTGGAGTCACAACCGTGTTCAATTCAATAAAAATCAAAGATAAAGGGTAGAAAGTATGTTAATCCGCAACACGAGATCTCTACTACTCCTATCTTTCCACAGACAGCCATTACAAGGAATTTCCTTTCCCGTTAAAAAACCGTTGTTAATAACATACCTAAATCAGTGAACTCCTGATTCACAACCTAGCGTGTTCAATACAAGATCACAGAGAAAATTACTAAAGTACAGGGACATCATTTTATTTTTACTTGCATTTTTATTGTACCTGCATTTCTAAATGTACTTCACTCTCACCCCTTCACTAATGTCCTTGCTCCCGTCAGACACACAAACTTACGGCCGCTGTTGCATTCGAAGTCTTCAAGCAGTGAAGTAAACACTGCAGTGTATAGTGTGTTTCATAAATATGATTGCGTTTTCTATAGAAGAAAGAACCTATATTAATAATATCGTACTAAAAATTATATTCAAGAAACGATAAATTCAACTTCAGAAAATATGCTTCAAAATGTTTTTAATAATATGCGTACTGAATTGAATCCTGCATTGTAATGAACGGCAACCATTTTCAGCAACTTGTTTAAAAATTCAGATTAGCTTTTTTTGAATTGAGGTGGCTAGAAGCAAAGTAATGCTAGTGACATTTGTAATAACATGAGTTAAGTGCATCCAATGTAAGCTAAAGTATCTAAAGTTTTAGTGGCAAAGGGATATTTTAATCGCATCACACATTAAAATTTAAATAAAAATTTCACCGGTTTTACGAAAGCTTAAATATGTAAACCCCATTTTGTCAAAAGTAACAAGTGCACTTACAGCCCTTTACTTATGAGCCCCTCAATTTAAATGCACTCTCTATATTGTATATTAACGTCAATAATTAATATGCTAAATAAAGTAGACATTACATAACGAACATAGCCGCCTAAAAAGTTGAGTTTTTGAAAAAAAAATGTTACTACTCTACTGTATTTTGATAAATTCCGTAAAAGTGATGATCAAACTGAAAATCGTAATATCGTATCTCCCTACAACATAAATGGATACACTACTTTTCTCTCCTCCTATACCTAGTAAAATGATTTGTTTACATATTGCACTAGTAACATCAAACTCCTGTAATGGAAGGGGGCAACAGTGTTTCCGAGTATAGCCAGGTTAATGTTAAAAATGTTGGTAAAAATAAAGTGATGTCCCTGTATAAGCTTTATTCACTAAATTTACAACAATCTTTTATGGTACGGATTATCCGATTTTTCGATTAACCATTCAGCTCAACCCCTTCATTACGACGGATAACAGAGGTTCTACTGTAGTTAGTTCCCATTAAAAAAAATAAGTTGACCCTAATATCTTGAAAACTATTTCATGCAGAAAAAACTCATTACGGGTATCAGATGTCCCCTTCGATGTAATTTAACTTGTAATTGCCGGTTTGTGTATATCTGAAAAATTCCATACGTTATCGGAGGTGAAATACTTAATTGGGCCACCCTGTATAAGGCCTACTGTCTATTTCACAATTGTCCATTATGGAACATACTCGTACTCTGAGTTATGAAATGTACCCTTTGGTAAAGGCTTCATGAAATATTCCACTTACAGTTGTCGACATATATTTCTAAGTTGAAAGCTTGTGAGGTTTTAGTAAACAAGACAGTATACAAACACGAGATAAGCGACGCAACTTCTACTTGAACACTCACCACTGTGCACTCGCCGTATCACGATCCAAACAATTTGCATTCAGACTGAAGTACAGTAAATCAACACCGGGAAAAATCAATACATCAATGGGATGGACTGGTCCTACATAGCAATGCAACAGTTCTCATGGCCGTGACCTGGCTTCGTCACACCTGTTAACTGCCTGCCGAAAGGAACCAATCATCTATTCATATTAACGGACATGTGTTTGTATCTGCTGCTCTAGCTAACAATGTCAGTGTGCTGCCATTTTTTGTGGGGTGAGCAAAGTAGGTTTACTTGTGTTTACGCGAAACAGAGAATTTATGATTTATTCTTGTATTTTGTGAGTGAGTGAGTGAGTGAGTGAGTGAGTGAGTGAGTGAGTGAGTGAGTGAGTGAGTGAGTGAGTGAGTGAGTGAGTGAGTGAGTGAGTGAGTGCCTTCTATGTCCCCTCCGGTTTTCCAACTAACACTCTATATGCATTTCTGGATTCGCCTATATGTGCTACATTCTCTGCCCATCTCGAACGTGGTTCACAGGGCTAACGGCTTCGAAGCTGGGTACTTGGTTCTAATGAAGTGTACTGGTAGCAATCTAAACATGGGGGCATGAGATAGTTACTCTGCCTCCCATTAAAAAAAATTCACTTCACTAAATCCCCAAGGTAAAAAAAAAAAAAAAACATCTCGAACGTCTGGATTTAATTAATGTATTTATTGCAGCCAAATGGCCATTTAGATTGCATTTAATTTACTTTTGTTTTGCGTACTCGCTTATTGATTTTGTTCTTTTGGAGCGTAGTTCAATAAGATAGCGTTCACATTTCTTGCTGCACAATGTACACACGCATGAGTCACTCGGGTCGTGGTATGTTCTTGTCTTGCTGATAAGGTGATGGAATCCGTGGACTGCCAGTCTTGTTATTACATGCCTGAGTTCAAAGTTTTCCTTCGTCCATTCTCGGTCTATCATGGCTCCTGTGGCGTATTATTCTATTGGGGTGGCTTCTCTTTTCTCTCTTAGTGTTGACAATAGTCGTTCCACAGTCTACTATATACAGTCGCGAAGCTCAATATGTACTAAAAATGATAACATGGGTAGTTGCCCACCACTAGGACCGCTACTATCGCCTCATCATTGCAGATCTCTCTCCTAGTAGACGACAAAATATGTTACACTTCCGTTGTGTTCTTTTGTTAAAATTAACACCTTCCTTCCATTATTGAAATATTAAATGCATGAAGTTGATTTATTATTTTAATGAAGTATATTAAATTCCACCATAAACTCGAAGATACCTGCAAGAAATAGGTTAATATTATTTTTGTTTGTGCAAAACGAACTGAAATTTACTATAATCGCTTCACTCATTCAAGATTATAGCGATAATTAACTATGAAATCAATAAATATTAATTTGCATTTCCCTTTACAACAATAATAATGGAAATATGAATTAATGGAGTAGCTTACGTGTACCGGTACTTGTAGTGTAGGCTTACGTAGTTAACAAAGTGGGATGAGGTTAAGCAATAATAATCACACCAGAATTGGAAATAAAACGTGATCAATAAATTTTACTGTAACAGACTTTTTCTACGTTTCTAGTAAAGTAACAAATAAAAATAACAACAAAATTAACAGCTATAATTAAAAACTTATCCTTTGAAAAAAAAGTAGGCCTAAGCAATAATAATCCCACCAGAATTGAAAATAAAACGTGATCAATAAATTTCTTTAAAACAAACTTAATTTTTCTACGTCTCTAGTAAAATATTATTATTCGAATTATTGTATTTTAGCCATTAACATTTTCATTACTACCAATAACGAACATTTCACAACCAGCAATGTGAAATACGCAACGAGCTAGCATTCGATGGAAATACGACACAGTCCAAAGTCGACCGTGGACAGTCTATTGTTTCTAGTTGCTAACCGCTTGGAGCGCTTTATCACGAGATTTGCAAAAAATCTCAAGCTTCGCGACTGTATATAGTAGCCTGTGGTCGTTCCGAAGCGTTCGTCTTGGGTAGCATCATGTTTGTCCTTAGGTCTTCAGTAAGGAAGGTCTCCCTTGCGAGTAAATATACAAATCTCGAGCGTGTGTACTTGGAGACTCCCATCGCCTTCTTTAACGTCTGGATTTAATATTCCTAATTATCTTAGTAAGCACTGTAATGCCAAATAGGCGAAAACGTTAGCATTATTTCTTCAGTGCTTGGGAAAAGTGACATAAGTCAGTTTCCACAAACATTTTTTGATAACTTACTGACAACTTACGGAACATCTGCTCGCTTAGAAAAAAATACGTAATTATTTCTCCCATTACAATAATTCATACAGAAAAAAATCAAATCGACATAAACCAGTGTAAGTTGTCAATATCAAAAAAGGTTTGTGGAAACTGACTTGTGTCACCTTTCCCGAGCACTGCAGATTTTAACCTTAACTTCAATGAATATTTATATATATATAAATTTTATTGATGTTTTTTTAAAATTCTGATAAGTCATTTAGACTGAATAACAAAATTAATATTCATATATTCCTAATTATGTCAGATGAGGAATACACTGCGTGCAGTTCTACCACAGTCTACTATATACAGTCACGAAGCTTGAGTTTTATGGGTGCTAGAAACAATAGACAGTGCCGGTACTATTTTGCATTGTCTGTAATGAGCCGATATTACCGAACCTAGTGGCAAGCAACTACCTAATACTTGCATATTTACTACGTATTGAGCTTCGTGGCTGTATATACTAGACTGTGGTTCTACGTTGTGCAACTTTCTCCATTCTCCTGTAACTCCTCTTAGCACCAAATGAGGGGTTCAGAACCATAATGGGCCAAGCGCCATTTACAAAACCGTAGAAAACAAGGGTTAAAATTAAGTTATTACCATAATTAAATGAAAATATATAGCAAGTAATATAAAGTATCCTACACATTAAAACTAAATTATATGTCAATATTAATTAAACTATGGTATTCACTTAACTTTAACCCTTGCTTTCTTCGTTTTTAATAAATGGCGCTTAGCCCACTATGGCTCTGAACCCTTCAAATATTTTTCTAATCACTTTATTCTCGAACACCCTTAACCTCTGTTCCTCGCTCAAAGTGAGAGTCCAAGTTTTAGAACCATACAGAAGTGCACTTTATTATGTATAAGAAATATGATTATGTTAATTATGTCAAAATAAACGTGTAGAAATGAAAATAGCTATCATTAAATAATCTGGCACAAAATATATCGGGATGTCTGATTAAACACAAAAATCAATGAAGAAACAATGTGATTTAAATAGAAATCGATTTTAACACTATATATTTTATTTTACAATAGAGAAAAAACTAAAATTACGCCTTCTGCGGAAAATACCCTGTGCCTAGCAAATATGTTTAGATTAAAAAATATTAGAAAGAGTAAATTATTTTACATATCTCGGATACACATTATATTTTTTCGATGAAGTAGAATTTCACAGAAAATTTCTAAATACACCAAAACAATGGGAATAATTAACAACATTATGAAACCTTCCCTAGTACAAAGGTATACTAGAATTTGCCTATGCAAGACCTGTACTTTGTTACGGCAGTGAGGCATGGACATTGAGGAAGAAAGACGAAAGCAGAATAGCGGCTAATGAAATTAAATTTACGAGATATACAGCGGGATATACGAAATGGGAACAAACGCAATGAAGATGTAATGGAAGAATTACAACTAGAACCTGTAATTAATCACGTAAAACATTATCAGAACAACTGGATAAATCATCTGCATCGCATGCATAGAGATACTGGGTGTTCAGTTCAAAGTGTGTCATGGTTCGCTGTATGCCGTCATATGGCTAGTTGATGAGCCTAGAGAATTCAATCTTCCTACACTTCCACAGAGGTGTATTATCTATGAGTCAGAGAAGTTGCATAGCGAGTACGGCGTTCATTCTGAAGAGTACTTACTGATATGTACGGCAACGCCGGTAGTGGCAGGAATGTGAACTGTTTGAAAACATCTACTGAGGTGGGTTTTTTTTTCTTACTGTCAGGATATGGGGAGAGGGTTAAGACGATTTCTTACGTATTTGTTGACATTAACATGGACGGTCAACATGGACACGGAGCATTTGATTTGTGTTGTGGAATGTTGCCGTACGCAACCGATATCAAGTACCCTGCGTACGACTTGGCCGCGCAAAACACAGTTCGAAAGAGGTTATGATAGCACACAGACCGTACAGACCGCCATCTGTTGCTACGACGTTCAAGTTATACCGTACACGTTCTCAAGTTCAGATTGAACGCCTTGATTAATAGGCAACTTCTCCGACATAAAAGCTGAAACTCGCTTCAAATCGCTGACTCACAACAGTGACGTCATGACACACTTTGAAATGAACACCCAGTAGAATCCCAAAAGTCATGCTCCACTATCGTCCAAACGGGAAGAGATCTCTCGGTCGTGCAAAGAAGCGCTGGATTGAAAATTCAACTGTGAGATCGTAACAGGCCATTTGGCCTAATACTTGAAGGGAAGAAGAAGAAGAAGAAGACATTTTATTTTACGTTATTCATCACTATACCTAACAAGAGGCAATATATATTTTTTGTTTCGTGCTAAATTGAACAACCGATGTAACCTATCAAAATATGTAATAAACGAATTATGAAGTCACAGTGAACTTACTAGGTTTTCCCAATCTCTATCACACATTCTCCTGTAATGTCATGATTTTATAACTATTATTCAATAAATTGTGTAATGTGGGATAATTTCGTATTAAATCTATCAATTTTTCACCCATATCATTGATGAATTCAAATACCATTTTTGTAACAATCCCGCCGTCAGATGCTCAAAACAGTTCCAGGCTATTCAAGCAAACCGTGACGCAATCTTGTGCAGACGAGTGTGCGCAGTGGCGTGGCATATTACGTAGAAAGCGTCATAACGTATTGTCCATAAGAGATGTCTTTGCGTGGAAACGAAATTCCTTCCCACATTACCTAGGGGGATATGCGTGACTCTTAGAAACCACTGGTATAAACAGATTCACGATGCAGGAAAGCGACCATTTTCCATGTAAAAGGGTGTACGTAAGTCAAAAGAAGAAATAGTATTATACTGAATGTTCCTGCACTTCATACTGTTACATCGAGAAATACTAGATTGATATAATAAAGAACATGATTGACCTCAACAAACTTATCAATGCTAGCCTTCCATTTGCAGCATTAAGTTTACTCTTGATTTTAAATTCAATAAATATTTCTCTTTGTGGTGAAATTATGGAACACGACTCGTGTATATTGCAAGCGTCCAAGTTATATTGATTCCAAAGCCACGGGGGACAGCGAAAATCAATATTTGTTATTTTACGTTCATAACTTTCCACAGCTACTAATGGATACAGTTATTTTGTCAGAAAATAACCATGACAAAATTCACTGTTGTATCTGTTCGTGAAATAACAGAGAACCCTCAATCGTTTCAGTGTTTCTTTCAGACAGTAAGGCCTATACTTAATAAATTATGTTCTTAAATTAATAATTTGTTTCTCGAGTAACAACCGTTTCCATTTATTACTCATCACCAGAGCTGCGATTGCTTTAACCAAAACATTGAAAATAGGTTAGTGGTGTCTAGACTATAGCTGCAGTCTGACGTACAGAGTTAAGGCTGGTTCACAATAAACCGGGAACGGAAACGACAACGAGAACGAGAACGGAAATAAAGTTAAAATAAATATATTTAAATGTGATCATTCACAATAGTTGATTGTAAATGCTCACATTTAAATACATTTATTTTAACAATATTTCCGTTCTCGTTGTCGTTTCCATTCCCGGTTTATTGTGAATCTGTCTTTACGAGCGTACACTCGTAACGAAAACACGATATCAAAGGAAGTCGTCCCATGAAGATCTGTTTTCCTTATTCAGGTACATGATCATTTAATTTGTTACGAGCACAAGCGCTAGCCAGAACGTAGTCTTACGTTGTTCAGAAATATGCCGAAAATAAGAAAACACAACATGCAACAAATAGTGGTAAATAGATTTGGCTGTGAGTACTTTTGTGTAAAAGGGTGTAATATATTTTGTAAAGTATATAATGTGGAAATAAGAGCGGAAAAAAATACATTTCGTCATTCACATTGTAATTATAAAAAACTATGTTAAAACACAACAGGAACAACTCCCGTCCACTTCACGGAGTACAAGAACCAACAAGATTTTTCTCCTCACTGCACCTCTTTTTTCTTTGATACAATTAGAATGTATATTGTAATTTATTGTCATAAAGATGAGTGAATCATATAATGGTATCTGTTATACATAGAAGTATAGTATATGCACTATCACCTTTACTTTTTAACTTTGCTCTAGAGTATGCCATTAGGAAAGTCCATGATAACAGAGAATTGAACGTGTTACATCAGCTGCTTGTCTATGCGGATGACGTGAATATATTAGGAGAAAATCCACAAACGATTAGGGAATACACGGGAATTTTACTTGAAGCAAGTAAAGAGATAGGTTTGGAAATAAATCCCGAAAAGACAAAGTATATGTTTATGTCTCGTGACGAGAATATTGTTAGGAATGGAAATATAAAAATTGAAAATTTATCTTCTGAAGAGGTGGAAAATTTCAAATACCTGGGAGCAACAGTGACAAATATAAATGATACTCGGGAGGAAATTAAACACACAATAAATATGGGAAATGCCTGTTATTATTCGGTTGAGAAGCTTTTATCATCCAGTCTGCTGTCAAAAAATATGAAAGTTAGAATTTATAAAACAGTTATAATATAGTATAATATAGTATCTATCACATAATTTAGTGCTGAATTCCATTCTTGTTTACATTTTAATCATATTGTTAAGGAACAGATTGCTTTAAAAATAATGTGTACTTAATTATAGTTTTGCATACAGCTCTCCCGAGTGGCACTGCCTAGTTTTCCTAACGCGCTACCGAATAGTACCTAGGTAGATCTATGTAGGGACATACTTAGAAATTCTGTCGCCCGAGGCAGTTTATATTTTGCCGCCCCATCTTTTAATCGATTAATTGCAATGCAAACAGTCAACAGGGTCATTATCCGAAAATTTTAGCAGTCATAAATCGCGTACTCAGTTTCAAACAGAGGAGTTCTGCTCCTGGAAGAATTACTGGACAAATTGACAGTCACACAGCATAACTTAAAAATGTTTTGAAAATGCTATAAGTCACTATAAAATAAATGTTTAAATTAAGAGTTACTTAATATTTGTGATACATTAATTTAACATACTTTTACTCCGTTGTACTTATCAGAGAAAATAAAACGTCACTACCATTTTCTAGCGAAAAATTTTTGTCCCTACCGTTTACTGTATCTAGATGATATGAATCATCAGTATCATCACTTAAGTCATAAGCAGTGGACATAGAAGTACCAGTTTGTTGGGCCGAACTTTTCGAATCGGATTCCTCAAAAAAAATAATTCAATCGGTTAAAACAGAAAGGGTTCATGTGACAAAATCTTGCATTTGAAAAAAGCAAAAGTGTTTTACAGTACAAGCAATATGAATTCTTGAGTAGGTTTGTTAACTGAATGCCTACCAAAATGTCACATGTACCCTTTCTGTTATAATAAATTAAATTCTAGTTTGCAATTTAATTAATTCATTGTTTCGAATAGCCCTCTTTTATTGCTTTTTCCACTGCGCACCACTTAATTTAACTCTACAGTAACTCATTCTTTAATAATGAACCAATCACTCAATCACATATCAATTGACTAACCTACCACGCTACCATTACTCCACATATACAACTCCAAACCAATCTATGTTAATAATAAATCTGTAGCCGAAATTTTTCTGGTAATTTTCGATTTTCCAAAAATAATTGGTCCTAACATATATAATTAACCACCCTGAAACCGAAAATCGCTTTTTTGAAATTTTTGTTTGTATGTCTGTCTGTCTGTCTGTATGTTTGTTACCTTTTCACGCGATAATGGCTCAAAGGATTTCGATGAAAATTGGAATATAAATTAAGTTCCTTGTAACTTAGATTTTAGGTTATATGGCATTTAAAATACATTATTTAAAGGGGGGGTTATAAGGAGGCCTAAATTAAAAAAATCGCAATATCTCGCTCATTATTGATTTTTGTGAACAATGTTACATAACAAAAGTTTCTTTAAAAATAATTTGCGATAAGTTTTATTCCTTGAAAAATTTTGATAGGACTGATATTTAATGAGATAAATGAGTTTTAAAATTGAAATAACTGCCATCTAAGGCCGTATAATGAATTAAAAAACAAATGACTTCGTCTATAAGGGGCCTTGGTCAACAACAATCGAAAGCTATGAATCATAGCCTACAGAAAATGTTTCTGTGTTTGTATGAAGCAATATCGGAAGCTAAATTAACCGATTTGTATAATTAATTATTATTTCACCATTGGAAAGTGTAGTTTCTCTGTATGGACATAATGCTATAATGTTACCGTATTACAGTAACTTCTGAGTGAATTGAGGACAGGTAAGATTAAAATAGCTTCTTATGCACAGAAAACTTGATAGGCTATTCTGTGTATTCGTTTCCTGTATTTCTTAAAATAATGTTTATCTCAGAGAATTAACGAACAACGAGAGTGTATTGATTTAGTATGCAGTAATAATATGTTAGCTTAGCATTTCATTATTTTATAATCCAAATTTTAACTATGCTCAATTGAATCGAGTTAAAATACATAAAATACATATGCATTAAATGCAATGCAAAAAATTTGGGTAATGAGCCAAGCAGATTATGTTGCCCTGTTGTAAAATAAAATTTGTTCCTCCTGAGATTCAAGAGCCCCCATAACAAATTGAAAACTTACTTATCGGGGTACATCCGTTATCAACACACTTTTTTATATAATATAATATAATATAATATAATATAATATAATATAATATAATATAATATAATATAAGTTATTTAAGTTATTTGAAGGGTTCAGAACCATAGTGGGCCAAGCGCCATTTACTGAATACGTAGAAAACAAGAGTTAAAATTAAGTTATTACCATAATTCAGTGGAAACATATAACAAGTAAAATAAAGTATAGGCTACACATTAAATGTAAATGATGTCAATGTTCATTGAACTATGGATACATGTAATAAACATTAAGAAACATGTTAAAGGAATTGTCAATGCACCAAATGAGTGCTCTCTGGACCAAAATGATTCCATTTTAATTATTTAAATATAATTTAAATTAAGTAACATATTAAACGATTTATCCTTCTATCAAACACGAATATTCCCTGGATCAAATGTCATATTTTAATTATGTACTTACTTTATATTTATTTCTAACGGGTGCAGCGGAGCGCACGGGTACGGCTAGTGTAACATAAATATCTAACAGTGAGCACTTTTACTGATGGCTCAGTGCAGTTTGAGAAATTATTAAGGACGTTTTGGTTCACAAATCTTTGATCGGTTATGTTATACAGCCTAAGTATACGGCCAGTAACTACAGGGACATCATTTTATTTTTACTAACATTTTTAATATTAACCTGTCTATACCTTTAGAGAACCGGAAACACCTCTTGCTCCCCCCTCCAAGACTGGAGTTCCATGATACTGGCGTAAAACACAAATCACTACTAGGTATAGGATGGAAGAAAAGTAGTGCATTCATTTACTTAAACTAGGAAATATCGCGATTTTGAGTTTGATAATTTTCATTACGTTTTTCTTTAATCAAAGTACAGTACTGTATTAAGAATATGTGTCTTTACTCACGAAGTGAGTTATCCATGCGAACGTATTCATTATGCAGTGTATATTATACTATCTACAGCACATTAGCGTACAATATAGAGAAAGAAGTTGAATTGAAAAATAATCATAATATGAATATTTAAACACAATTTTGAAAATGGTGGCCGTTCATTTCGATACAGGCTTCAGTTCTTTTGTGCATATTATCGCACTATAGACTACTGCATCTAATTCCAATTGCCAGTTTCGTCCTTCGTACTAGTATCTCATGTTGAAATAATTCTGTACCTACTCTACGTACTGTGAATTCAATCTTCACTTCTTCCCGACCCGAAAATATAAAATTACTCAGACATGCTATCTACTGTCCGTCCAAGTGGTTATGCCGCAGGATTGTAGAAAGGGAGGAAATCACATGACAGTTAATTACTTAACGAGGCCCTTTTATTTAAGTTAAATTAAATAGCTTTATAATATTACGTAAACTTCCAATTCCTAAGAGAAATTAATGTTTTCAGAAAAGAGCTAAGACAGCCCAGCTTTTACAGAGGGGCGAGCAGAAGCATGTGGAGGAAATCGGGATGCGACGTAGGCAAACGGACAGTACCTGTGCGAAAATATGATTCATTATTAAAAGCTCTTTCGTCACTGGAAAACGCGAACATATTTCTGGAACGTACTATACTCAGTAACTCAGTACTGCTTACTATCTGCGGTCTTGGTTCTGTGTGGAGTTGGAACTTCCTTAGTAGAATGGGTGGGAGTGAAGTACATTAAAAAAGTCAGGTACAATAAAAATTGAAGTAAAAATAAAATGATGTCCCTGTATTAGTCTGTCATAAACCCTTTCATAATAAATAAATCATTCATTCATTGCTCTGCCCAAGGGCAGGCCTTTCATTCAAACTCAGAATTCTTCAATATTTCCCATTTTCTGCCATCCTCTTTGTCTCCGTATATGACCCATATATATTAATATCGTCTATCATCTGATATCTTCTTCCGTTCTGAACTCTTCTCCCGTTTACCATTTTTTCCAGTGCATCCTTCAGCAGACAGTTTCTTCTCAGTCAGTGACTCAACCAATTCATTTTCCTCTTCCTACTCAGTTTCAGCATCATTCTTTCTTCACCCATTCTTTCGATTTCATTTCTTACTCTGTCCATTTGACACGCTTCATTCTTCTCTATATCCACATTTCAAAAGCTTCTAGTTGCTTCTCTTCACTTCGTCATAATGTTCATGTTTCTGCCCCATACAATGCTACACTCCACACAAGGCACTTCACTACTAGTCTCTTCCTTAGTTCTTTTTCCAGAGGTCCACAGAAAACAGTACAACGTGGTCTGCTGTTGTGACGAGAATCCAAGCCCTCGCATAGCGGTAAGGCACCATGTCACAAACATGTTAATATCCGAGTATTTCTGACAAAGTAAATATTATTCATCGTCTTAAAAACGGTGCATATATTAAGGATATTGCTGGAGAGTTTAAGATTTTATTTATTTATTTATTTATTTATTTATTTATTTATTTATTTATTTATTTATTTATTTATTTATTTATTTATTTATTTATTGGGGCGGCCGAGTAGTTCAGTTGGTAGAGCCGCTGGTTACGGACTGTAAGGTCCGGGATTCGATCCCGAGTGGTGACGGGATTTTTTCTCTTGCCAAACTTTCAGAACGGCCCCGAGGTTCACTCAGTCTCCTATAAAAAATTGAGTACCGGGCCTTTCTCGGGGGTAAAAGGCGGTCAGAGCGTGGTGCCGACCACACCACCTCATTCATTCCGTGGTGGGAATATATTCATTCACGCTTCATTCTAGTGCCGAGGTCATGGAAAGCATGGGGCTCTACCTCCATGCCCCAAGTGCTTTCATGTCATGTTAAGGGGATACCTATTTTTCATTCATTTATTTATTTATTTATTTATTTATTTATTTATTTATTTATTTATTTATTTATTTATTTATCTGTTTGTTTACTATATGATACTTTGTCTATATTGAAATTGTAACAGATTCATTTTTTACAGTGAATTAACAACTCTTAAATATCCATTCCCTTATAATCGATTAGTACTCTTTTAAAAGCTTTCTTTGCCATTGCTATCCTGCTTTTGACTTTCTGGTAGCAGCTCATGTTACTGCTTATAGTAGGCCTATACCCCAAGTATTTGCTGCACTATATCTATAAACTATTTCACCGGCTCTGTCGTATTAGATAAGAGAAAGCAGTTATATTTTCTATCAGGAAATCCAATTCCATTCCGCACGACTCAGAATAATCTATTTTAATTCCCGTTACTCTGGTATAGATTCGAGAAGAACCTACGCAAAGGTTGCGTTTCAAGGAAAGGTTCGTCTACCCCGGAGGAAATACCATTACAACTCTGTAAAGTTTGGATGGCTCCCTGAACCATTTCCTCGCTTCTTAATGAGTGGGCTAGCTATGCTTGGCAAAAACTAAGCCAATAAGATGACAATTCTCCCTTGATTGAATTCATATGGACAGAGTCTCGGAACACAATAAGGGAGAGGCAGCTTCTGAAAAGTTACTCTGCAGGTTTTCAGAAATTGAATTCAAAACTAAATTTCCAGACAAAGAATCTGCATTCATTACAATGGCGCTAAACACGTCGACTCTCGTCATTAATACTGAAAATCAAGCAATTACGGAACAGGAATAAAATTGTTTTTAGATTGGATGTTAAGAAGTCTTCAAATTTATTTATAATTTACATAAAATCAGTTACTTAATAAATCTCCTACGTAATTAATTACTTATAACGTAGAATAATTTAGCGTTGCAGCCCATAGAATATATTAGATAAGCTACATGACTTTAAGATAGATAACTTAGAATACAAAAAGCATTGAAAATGAGTAGTCTATTTCTGAAACTACATAGTTATTCTCTGGCAGTAATAATATCCTTTTCTTCTTTCCTTCTTTCCTCCTTTCTTCCTTTTCCTCCAATCTTTCCTTCTTTCTTTCCTCCTTTCCTTTTTTCCTTTCTTTATTTCCTTTATTCTTTTTCCTTTCTTTCTTCCCTTTTCTTTCCTCCTTTCTTATTTTCTTTCCTCCATTCTTTCCTCCTTTCTACCCTTAATTCTTTCCTATATTCTTTCCTCCTTTCTTTCTTCCTTTCCTCCATTCTTTCCTTCCTTTCTTCCCTTCTTTCTTTCCTCCTTTCTTATTTTCTTTACTTCATTCTTTCCGTCTTTCCTCCTTTTTTCTTTCTTCCTTTCTTCCCTTCTTTCTTTCCTCCTTTCTTAGTTTCTTTCCTCCATTCTTTCCCCCTTTCTTCCATTCTTTCTTTCCTCCTTTCTTCCCTTCTTTCTTTCCTCCTTTCTTAGTTTCTTTCTTCCCTTCTTTCTTTCCTCCTTTTTATTTTCTTTTCTTCAGTCTTTCCGTCTTTCCTCCATTTTTCCTTTTTTCTTTCTTCCTTTCCTCCAGTCTTTCCTTCTTCCTTCTCTTCTTTCTTTCCTTCTTTCTTAGTTTCTTTCTTCATTCTTTCGGCCTTTCCTCCTTTTTCCCTCTTTTTTCTTCCTTTCTTCCATTGTTTCCTTCTTTCCTCCTTCCTTCCTTCTTTTCCTCCATTCTTTCCTTCTTTCTTTCTTTCCTCCTTTCTTTTTTTCCTTTCTTCTTTTTCCTTTCTTTCTTCCCTTCTTTCTTTCCTCCTTATTTTCTTTCCTTCATTCTTCCCGTCTTTCCTCCTTTTTTCCTTTTTTCTTTCTTCCTTTCTTCCTTTCCTCCATTCTTTCCTTCTTCCCTTCTTTCTTTCCTCCTTTCTTAGTTTCTTTCCTTCATTCTTTCGGTCTTTCCTCCTTTTTCCCCTCTTTTTTCTTCCGTTCCTCCATTCTTTCCTTCTTTCCTCCTTTCTTCCTTCTTTTCCTCCATTATTTCCTTCTTTCTTTTCTCCTTTCTTTTTTCTTTCTTTATTTCCTTTTTCTTTCTTTCTTTTTCCCTTGTCTTTTCTTTCTTTCCTTCTTTATTCTTTCTTTTTCCTTTCTTCCTTTATTTCTCTCTTTCTTCCTTTCTTTATTCTTCGTTCCTTTGTTCTCTTTCTTTTCCTTTTTTCTTTTTCCTTTCTTCTTTCTTCCCTTCATTTTTTCTTTCCTTCTTTCCTTTTCCTCTCTTCCTTTCTTTCCTTATTTATTCCATTCTTTCTTTATTTTTCTTTCTTTTCCTCTCTTTCCTTCTTTTCATTTTTCTTTCTTTCCTTCTTTCTTGCTTTTTCCTTTCTCCCCTTCTTTTTTTTCTTTCTTTCTTCCTTTTCTTCTTTTTATTTCCTTTCTTCTTCCTTTTTTCCTTCTTTCTTCCGTTCCTAGTTTCTTTTTCTTTCTTTCCTTCTTTCTTTTCATTTCTTTCTTTTTACTTTCCTTCCTTCTTCCTTCCGTTTTTCTTTGTTACTTCCTTCCTTTTTCCTTTATTCTTTCCTTCTTTCCTTCCTTTTACCTTCTTTCTTTCTTTTTATTTCTACGTTCTTTCCTTCTTTCTTCCTTTATTTTTCTTTTTCTTTCCTTCTTTCTTTATTTCCTTCTTTCTTCCTTTCCTTTTTTTTCTTTCCTTCTTTCATTTTCCCTTCTTTCTTTCTTTTCTTTGTTTCCCTTTCATTCTTTCTTCTTTCCTTCTTTCTTTCTTTCCTTCCCTCTTTCTTTCTTTCTTTCTTTCTTTCTTTCTATCTCTTTGTCTCTTTCTTTTTTTTTTTCTTTTGTTTAACCTCCTTGGGACAATTGACTAATCAAACAATATGGATCTGCTTGAATACGCAGAAGGACTTTCATACTTCCTAAACGAACACAAACATACGTCATAATAATAGAGAATTAAATTTATCTGCAGTAATACTTGTATTTTAACGTTGACTGAAACTGAAGAGATTTAGAAGCAATTCTTAAATCTCGCACTATAGGCCTACTACTGTAAATTAGAGATGTAAGAGTTTAGAATCGTAACATAGTTTGAGATTCTTCAATGAATGACATTTCTCACTCCTATATACGAATATTTTCAGCAGCTCGACGTTTACAAGACGTATAATTAATGCTAGACGAATTAATTGTATCACTGCAAAACATGACAATTTATGGTACAATTTTAAACTACAATCATGTTCCTTTCATTAACGGTAGATACGTTAAAAAATATAAATACAATCACATAAAGTATAAACTTATTAGTACCGGTAACATACATGTTTTTAAACTAAAATACAACTTGAAGAACAGTACATGCAAACACTTCTGAAATCTATTTACGACATAAGGTTGTCTTCGACAGCATCATGTCCTTTGTAGCTTAGGGCCTAGAGTCAGTGTAATATTAGTTACATGCCACAGTAATTCCATCAAATGTCCGTCTAAAATGTGTAAATTCCATAAAGATATTTGGACTTTGGCCTAGACACGATGTCAGACTAGTACAACAGAAAAGTAGACGTTAAATACTTCCAGTACTGACAACAGTGTCAAGTGCTCAAATATTAGTTAAAGAATGACACCTAATTTCCTCACTGTTGGCTAAAGGAAATTTGCTTTTCGAGAAACCTGTCTCCTGGATAGCATGTGGCATAAAAAAATGCAATCCAATTTACTCATCATAGCTGAATGATATATTTAGGGCATGCTATTTCTATCTTACCTAGTTTCACGGTTCAAGGCGCTATCTTAAGACATTGAGATTTCCTACAAAAATTTCAAGTACGATCGGTATCATGATTTGTTATATTCCAAAGAAGTTTCTTTCGTTATCCTTCTCTCACACTGGATCCCTCTTTCTCTTTAATCAATCCCCCTTCTCTCCAATTGCTTATCCCCTCTTTTAATGGTTCCACACCTGTATCTTCCTCTCACTGGTTCACTTTATCTCTAATATTTCCCCTAACCTCTACTGTTCTTATGCAATCTGTTCCCTCTGCCTCTCTTAATTGTTTCCTCTCACTCTCCCCCAGTTAGCCTTACTCTCTTTCAAACGGTTCCCTCTCACCATCTCCCTCTCTCACTATATCATCTTCTAGACCCAAGGGTTGCGGATTCAAACCCGGCTAGGGTTAATGGATTTTTCAGGACGCAAAAATCCGCAGCGTGAGTTTTTCGGGAGAGACTTTAAACCGTGTGCCCTGCGAATAGGGATTATAAAGAATGGACACTTCGCGTCGGTACCTTTGATGTAGCCGGACTGATTTCAATGACCTTCAAGCCAGCTAATGCGTGAGATTCTGCTTTCTCCCTAGAGTTGGCGTTGGCATCACATCAGCTAGCAGTCGACACAGCGGAAATATAACACATATAATTAATACATCTAGGTACATTATGTACTCAAATAAAATAAATTGGATCCATAAAAAATTAATCCGTCATTAACTGTAATGTCTAGACTCTAGAGTTCCTTTATAATGAGAGTTGAGACGTTGACCCTAACAACAATTAAAATATGTAATGATTTGATAGCGCTGAAAATGGAAAAACAAAACTCTTACGAGAAGTAAAACCATATACCCATATAATATTATATACAAATGTTAAACGAATTCGATACTTAATTTTATAATGTATTATATTATTTTATAATATAATTTATTATATCTGAAATATAAAATTTTATTATTACAACTAGTTTGTAAATAAGCTTAGAAATAAGGAAAAGCTGTTAACTTGAATTTATTTGAAGCAAAGCGTTACTGGATTATGCAATAAGGTAGGCGATGTTTGGATCCTGTGTCTCAACTCTATTCTCAATCATTATCTTAGCGTATGCTCGATTACACTAACCTCTAGCGCTTGAAAGTGGAACTAAACACTGGCACACAGAGAAACAAAACACAGGAAAATTCGCTCAGTGTCCATTCTTTATAATCCCTATTCGCTGGTCGAAATTTTCCGGCACGTTCGAGATTTTCAGGCCTAAATTAGAGCCTCTAGACTAAATTTCTCCTCTCTCACGTCCTAGTAATACAGTGTTACTATAAATCGTCTTTCCGATCACAAACTTGAATAACTGTCGTAACGAGACACTTAGAAACATGATATTGGTATAAATAGAAAGAGAAACTCAAATCTTTTTTTGTTATCCATTCGGTTAAATCACATGTGCTGCTCTTAAATCAGAAAAAATTAGAAAACATGAAATTGGTATCAACAGAAAAAGAAACTCCAACAATTTTTTATTTTTTTTCACTGGAAAACAGGAAACATGAAACAGAAAGAGAAACATTTGGTTCACAACCGTAAGTAAGTCAGTCACATGTGCTCAATGTGAGCTCCTTTTGTCACACGACACACATCAAGTCTGTAGTAAGTTTCCTGCCATACACGTTGTAGCATTGGACCATCCACCAGTGCAATGGCCTCTGTGATGCGGACACGAAGATCCTCAATGGTAGGTGGTAATGGTGGCTGATACACTTGTTGTTTTATAAAACCCCACAGAAAAAATCACAGGGAGTGAGGTCGGGGGAACGTGGAGGCCAATGCAAACATTCTAAATCTTCACGGCTAGCACGTCCAATCCATCTCCTTGGAAGTCGTGTATTCAGTTCGTTTCTGACATCTAAGTGGTAATGGGGTGGTGCTCCATCCTTCTGAAAAATGAGACCGATGTCCTGTTGCAGTTGTAAAAGAAGCCGTAACTGTAACATGTCTAGGTACGAATTACCTGTGACTTGTCGCCTCGACAAAAAAGAAAGGGCCATACACCTTTTCACGGCTGACAACAGACTGGGATATGTGAAAATCTAGCACACAAAATGCCCTCCTGTCTTCGTCTGCAGCCATTTTTCTGTTATATCGTCTCCTAGCAACGAAATTAATAAATATGTAACAGGTTCACCAACATAAGAAAAAATATTTGAGTTTCTCTTTCCATTGATACCAATATCATGTTTCTAAGTGTCTCCTAACGATAGTTATTCAAGTTTGTAATCGGAAAGATCATTTATAGTAACACTGTACCTTAGTTGCATACTATGTGGCGATTGAGACGAAGAGCTTACCATTTGTCCCTCCGCCCTGTCGGCAAATAAGTGTAACTAAATTCCTTGTAGGTACTGAAACCTCCACCAGGGGATACTGACAACGGAACGATAGGTTAAATAAATACAACTGTAAACTGTTTTTTCGTGTCTTCTAGTTTTTTCCTCCTCTGTTTCTATTAACTATTATCGAACAATACGTTACAAATGATATCAATTGTAGCTATGTAGATGTTCCAATAACGTCAGTGTTAAAATATACTATACGCTGCTCCGTTTATATAGGTGGAAGCCAATGTTTACCTACTCAGATATAACAAGTCCCTGCAATCGGTAAGCATCATGCTTAGGTAGAACATGAAAATCAAGGAATATTATGGACAGTAAAAAATCGATCATACCGAAATAGGTATTTATTGTAAACGAAGCTGTGTTGAAAAAAAATGGGTGAAGAAATAATGATATTGAAATTGATCAGAAAAAGGAAAAGGAATTAGCTAGGTCACTGGTTGAGAAAAAACTGCCTTATGAAGGATGCACTGGAAGGAATGGTGAACGGGAGAAGAGTTCGGGGCAGAAGATGATAGACAACATTTTGATATAATGTGTCATATGAAGAGACAAAAAATAAGGCAAAAAACAGAAAAGACTGGAAAATGCTGAGTTTGCAGTGAAAGATCTGCCCTTGGGCAGAACACAATGAATGAATGAATTCATTGCAAAAATTAATGATACAATGTCAATATAGACAACGTATCATATTGTAAATAAACATATAAGTAGATAAATAAATAGATTAATAAATGAATAAGTAAATAAATAAATATCTTAAACCTTCCAGCAACATCCCTAATATATGCGCCGTTTTCAAGGAGTTGAATGATATTTATTTTGTCAGAAATACTCGTACATAAACGTGTTTGTGACATGATGCCTTACCGCTATGCGAGGGCTTGGATTCTCGTCACAACAGACCACGTTGTACTGTTTTCTGCTTCCCTTTTCAGTGGTCGTCAGCACTCGCTGAAATGTGCAAAGGGTAAGCGGTGCCGTCCCGTGTGCACCGTCGTGCAGCAGGAAGAGATAGAGAGAATACCCGCTAGCAGCTACTGTTTTCCGCGGGTAACAGACGCTAGCCCCAGGGTGCTCTGCACTGAGGACCGCTGCTTTAGACTGAAGCATATTCTACTAAATCAGAGGAATAGTGTAGCTTTTACGAGTCATTCCACGTCAAATCGCACAAAATTATACAAATTTTGACCTTCATATTTCTGATTGCGTTTATATTTTTTTTACCAATCCTATGGGTCTCATAAACCAACAAGTGTATTTTTATTTCCTCCTAAGTCCACATGTTTTTAAAAATATGTTAAAATTCGTTAAAAATGCCGCACAATGCAACATTTAAAGCGTCATATTTCTGACGATATTGATGTTAAAATTTTTTTGAAAAATGAATTTAAAAGCTTAAAGTGCTGTCTTTTATTAAATATTTACTAACTAATTTTAATATAATTATTTCAAATATGTTTTTATAATTCAATTTTTAAAACATATATATCAATGTGAAATAGCCCTACTAAAAATCTAAAAAAATGCCTACTAGGTGCACTGAAGTATTCTTAATAATTCCAGAAAAAATCAGAATGGGATCTCCAATAGTTTAATGGAAATTTAATTACTTATGACAGAATGTGTAGCGGTCGGCGCAGCAGCAGTGGACGGGAAGCTTTAAAGCGCGCTAAGAGGTTTATCGGCGCTGGATAATTGACTGAACTTTGCAACATTACACCCAGTACGGATCAAGTTACTCGAGGAAACACTGCTAATTTACTTATTATGATATCTTCAAATAATTGTACATTATGCTTTTCAAATGTTTCTTTTCATTCACATTTTAAATTTTCATTCGCCTACCTTCTTTCTTGAAAGAAAATTGTTTTACTAAATCTTCAGTTTTTGACAACGGAATGAAAGAATATAATTTTAATGTACCAGTTATTGGTTTTAGATTATGGTATCTGGCCTGCAAATTTTCAGTGTGGTTTTTGTGCTTATTGAATGGACAAAATATAAATGACACGTTAGAAATGTTTTTTGTGACTAAACAAACAGTTTTGTTTTGGTGTTGTTATAGGATCTTGTATAGGCTAACTTTCGTGGCAAGTCTTTTAACAGTATCTCCAATGCCAACACATGGACCTTTACCATGCGACATTGCAAAGAAGTGTCATTCAGCACTAATTCCATAATCGTCTTTATGTAAGCAATTATTTTTAAAATTTTCTCTGTGTGTGTGTGTGTGTGTCTGTGTCTGTGTCTGTGTGTGTGTGTGTGCGTGCGTGCGTGCGTGCGTGCGTGCGTGCGTGCGTGCGTGTGTGAACTTGATCCATTGGAAAAGTAGATGATTTTTTTCATATCGTTGAATTCTTGCTTTAAGAAATTGATTGCTTCGGATAGAAAAAAGTGAAAGGGATCGGTGTCATGTTTCATGGTTTCTGAGATGACATTACTTTTGTAACGAATTTCTGTATCTCCTTTGAAATATGAAGGGTACACGGGAAAAACGATCAAGGTCCATCAAAAATCGAAATTGAGTTAATAATGCTATCTTATAGTGGAAAGGAAGTACTATCATGTGGTCTAGCTAGTAATAAGAAATCATCGTTCTTGACATTCCACTACGTCAATTTCTATTAAATACACACATAACAAAGTATTAAGTGCTTAATCTTTAAAATTCGTTTTTCTCGAAACTTTCTAAAATGGACCTTGATCGTTATTCCCGTGCACCCTTCATATACTACGAAAGGATTTATTTATTTATGTATTTATTTATTTATTTATTTATTTATTTATTTATTTATTTATTTAAATATACAGAATAAAGAATATAATTACAAACAAGAGAAATAGAAATAAAATAATACAATCAATATAAAAAAAGGAGATGCAGTAGTATTAACAAAATTTGAGACCGAATGAGCAGCGCTCGTGTTCGGTCACAGTTCAGATATAATATTAATAGGCCTATAAGAGAATATAAAATAAAATAAAGTAGGAAGTAAAATTAAAATTGTATTTTATTGTGGCTTGGCATATGTTCCAATGCACACCTTGTATTGAATCTTGTATTACAAATGAATAATTTTCAGAAAAGTCTGCAATAACTATGTAATTTTCAGGTTGCATCTTTCTTTACATTCCGTCAAAAATAAAATATGGCTGACTTTTGAATGGATGATGATGCATCTTCTACATGAAAAACTTAACATGCTAGGGAGCCTTTTACTTTTGAAACTTTTCACGGGGGTATCGTTTTGTTGCATTTTTCATTTCTTGATAGGGGATTCTATTGACTTCAAAATCTTGTTTAATTCCTCAATATTACTGATTTCTAGCACTGTATCCATAGAACTGCTAGAAGAAATACTGGGATAATCACTTTCTCTGTCCGCACTTTCATTTGATTCATGTTTATTAATATCACAAGAACTACCGGCTTCACATACAATTTCACCTGACCTATGCGGAAATTGATTGATTTTTACGGATCAAATCACATATTTGCATACTCAAAGACCCCTTTAAATTGAGCTTTATAAATAAGTCGCGACTTACGCGTCTTAGTGTACTTTTCTTTTTAAAAGCGTGATTAGGAAGGTAAATGGATTTAAACACTTGTTATATATTATGCGATCTTTACCATCACTCATGTTGTATAGAAGTCACGTCACTGCGCGAAATTCAAACCCAAACTGATTATTTTTCTCTCATGCCATCTGTTTACTACCATAAAGTTTACTGCCTTACCCAGTCTTGCTATCATCAAGCACTTGGCTATATTACAGTATAAACTGTGAAGGGCTTCCCCCTGAGCTGACAATAATAAAATAATTTTAGATAAGATATTTACTGTTCCTTAAGGTATTAATCATTTGATGATTAGTATGGTGACATCAGATGCAACGGGAAATTTCCACGGGCAGCCTTCTAGCCTATGGCTGCAAGCAGTTCATTAGCTGGGCATCGCGAGCGCGTGCATGCCTCCGGAAAATAAATTGTTACAAATGTATGGGTGCAGATCCCATATTTATAAATGCAGTAGTTTACAGATAATACATCAGCGAACAAGTCTATATTTTTTTTTTTTTCAGATTTTTAACTTGGCTATTTAATATAGTAATTTTGCTTTGAAAAAGAAAAGATAAAAAAATAGGCCAAATTTTAAATTTATTTGTGATAGGCCTAAAGTAATAAAAAGTGTTGTATTTCGTCTTTCAAATGCGCCAAACCGAAAATCTCAATTATATGTAGAAACAGAGTTCCATGCGAGTTTATGTAACAGTGCGCGCATAATTTGCGTGACTTCAAATATTCATAACTACACAAATAATTAATAATTGTGAAAATAAAAAAATACGGGTCTCCTTATTTGATGTCTGGAATTCATGAAAAAAAATTCGACCATTTCCGAGAAGGTCGTGTTTTATTGCTGTGCGATTTGACGTGGAATGACTCTTACGCGTAATGTATTTTTATACTGAATGCTATACTCGTACAATTTCAGTTCAGTGGAATTCGAGATCATTACGGAAGTACTGGGGGCGAAAGACTGCAATGCGTGATGCAGTCACGATACGCGCTTCTGAACTCGACTATTCCGGCACTTCAATAATTCGAGAAATGCGGTATTTAATTAATAGCAACGCCGTCAAAATTTTATTGAAGTTCGATACAGTAGATACATCTGCATGACCGAGCAACGTGCCAGAGTATTGAGCCTTCTTGGTATTCAGGCATATGAACGTTCCGAATGCAGTGACCAATTCCCATCACGATCTTTCTTTCTTGGTTCCGATTCCTGACGTAAACAGAGTGATACTTGCAGAGAAGCTTGGAAGGTGAGAATTTTGCCCGGGGTTCCTCCGTTAGCCTCAGCATTAAACTTTGATACCAACAAAACTTTCCATTTCACATTAATTCCATATCGTTCCATTTTATTCTGAAATTTGACACAGAATTGCTACGAAGTTACGTGATATAAAATGCAGATTCTAAGTACGACTACACCAAATCTCCATGTATAAGGCTCACGACCAAATATTGATACTAGCTGAAGGCATCTACTTGACAGAATCCGCTGATAAACGTAGTTGATGTGAATCTGGTGACCGTTAAGCAATTTATACAAGCTTCAGTCAATTGGCCTCACAATTGATCAAAATCTTCTCTGATATAATAGAGGAGGCCACACTAGTGGATCACCGACGCACAGTGGTCCGGATCGCTGAAAAGCCGGACAAAAGTTATTTTTCAAACTTCATATTAGAAACACAAAATTACCTCAATAATAATCCTCCATAATCATTCTGATAAGACCAAGTATTTATCGAAGAATACGCCTACTTCAAAGGTTCTGGTCAATACTTACGGGCAAATCTTTCCTGAATAATTCTGCATTTTTATAAGTGATTTCTGAACATTGTGTCTGGCTTAATTATGCAAAGTAAAATGCTAAGTGTATTTTTTTGTGAATATGTTATGGTCTTATGTATTAGGAACAAATACAGTTTTCAGTATTTTTTGTTTCTAAGTACTTCGTGTTTTGAGGAAAAAACAAAATTATTTTATAGAGTTTTAAAAAAATGCGCAGAAGTGTACACCGTGAAACTTGCATATGTATATTGGTAGTAATTTATAAGTTTGTCACTGAAGGTTTCATCTGCAATATTGCGAGCTTATGACCTCTAAATCATATCCATGCGCCTGGTCCGTCAACACGTGTCGCGCCATACGCACTTACCGAGAGTTATGTTTGATTACTTAGGGCCGTATTCATATACATTCTTAGCGCGGGCTTCCAGTGGATGATCAGCGAACTAACGTTTTTCGTATTCATAAACCAGTGTTATCGATAAGATATGATATGAATCCTGTACAAGTAACCAGTCGATAGCCGGGACTAGTTTAGCACGCTCGTAGCGCGGGCTAGCGAAATGTCTATGAATAGCACCCTTAAAGACTGAGGAGTGACTTGTTGGAAGTAAACAACAAAGGCCTTTAATTTTTTCCATATTCAGAGGACTTCTGTTGATTTCAGGTCATTGTATAATGTGTGCATAATGCAGTGTGTAAAAATGAATTTACGTGTTAGCTGTGAAGAAATTTACGCGAAAATTAAAGAAAAGGGTATTAAGGCGCTTGTGCAACATGAAGAATATGCTGTGCAGTATATAAAGAACAAACGTGAATTTAATTTGGACAGTCATAACACAAAGTCACTAGAAAGTGTAATAAGAATGTGGTTTTATCTTCAATATTATCAGCGTTAGAACAAAATTAGTCACCGCAGCGAAACCATGTATCTTCGTAAAAATTCAGACTGGTTATAACAAGACATTTAATTACCATTTACAGACATTTTTTTCTACTTCTTCTTATTCTTCTGAAAAGTGTTATCAGTGATAGTAAATATAGAAATTTTTCAAAATGTCAATACTGTATGCCACCCAAGTACATAAAATTCTTGTTCATGGATCTGAAATTGTGCAGGTAACCAAGTTATTTTACTGGTTGTAGAATTATTAGAAGATGCCATTGAGTCTAGAAACTAAGATGTGAACTTATCTTCGGAAGTGCATGGTCTTTTGGTAATATCCAAAGAAGAGAAAGGGGGGGGGGAAGAAGACGAATTTGGAACATCAGCTTGCGGGGACGAGTGACAGGCTGGAGATTTAAGTTCCTCTTGAAAGTCGATACTTTATCACGTAAGAATATTTTGTCTTCCTTTTTTTAAATCCGAATCACTCTTGGTGTTTGAATTGCGACCTTCAAACAGTTCTGTATTTCAACTTGTCTGCATTTTCAACAATGAAACTACTCGGTGCATCCAAGGCACACTTCTCAGTTGCAAATGCTCAACACTTTCGTAAGTAACAAAATGCATATTTTATTTCTGCTTAGCCATAAATTTCATAACAAATGTATAAAAATGTAGATATTCTAATATAATTTAGCACAATAATGTAATGGAATATACAATTGTACAAGTTCATACAAGTTATATTCCTTTTTATATTCCTGGTCATTTTCAACATCATTCTTTCCAACACAGCTTCATTTCTTATTGTCTGTCCATTTCACACGCTCCATTCTTCTCCATATCCACATTTCGAATGTTTATAGTCGCTTCTCTTCACATCATCGTAATGTCCATGTTTCTGCTCCCTACAATGCCATACTCCACACAAAGCACTTCATAATCTCTTCCTTTAGTTCTTTTTGCAGAAATCCGCAGAAGATGTTTCTTGTTCTACTAAAGTTTCCTTCGCCATTGCTTTTGACTTCCTGGCAGGAGCTCATGTTACTGGTAATAGTACAAGCCAAGTATTTGAAGCTGTCCATTTCTCTACTGTTCTCATAGCAGTTGATAGAGCGTCTTTGAATAAACCAATTAAAATGTCTGAGGACTATACAAATAGAAATAAGAAACATGATGCACGGTAGAAAATTTGAGAAGCGATAAGTAATGTGCAGAGAGTTTAAATAGAAGAAATAAAGGGTGTTACGACAAAGTACGTATTGTCTTTAATTAAAATGTGACAGAGGATTTGAGGAAACCTCTATGATTACGTGTAATGCTATACTGGAATTAGGGTAACGGAATTAAAATAAATACAGTTTGCTGTAACTAAGATTTAAGTGTATCTAACGAATGGAATGTGAATACTTCCAAGTATGTGCTGTATATACGAACTTCAGTTTATCGGATATGACATATGCATCTCCATGGCAACCGAAATCTAATTTCCGTTTTATAATACCTTTCCATTTTTACATTAGTTAAGTCATATATTGGCGTTACAGTCAAGAGAGAAACATGAAAACTATCAGGAAGCGAAACTGAAGCCGTTTATTCCTTAAATAGTTCCTCTCTTCAGCACACATTCCTCTTTCAGCATTTTGAGCTCATCTAAATTCTAACAATATTATGTTCATTTTGTTTATAAACAATTAACATCTTGTTGCATAAAAATGTTGTCAACTTTCCTTGTCTACATTCATACGATTTGTTACCAAAAATGTTACGCCCCTGCAAATGCGTCTGTTTGGGCCTTTTTTTTTTATCAAAAATGGATGCCGTCACATGGTGGCCTCCTTGACCACGTGATCTCCGTAGAGGTGTCAAAAGACAAGCACAAGATAACGAACGAACACCCAGTTCCGTGAAATGGAGATAAATCTCACACATCGGGAATCGAATCACGAACGGCTTGGTTGAGAAATGAACGCGCTGTTCACTAAGCCATAGCGGCAGCCTTAAAGTTTGAACTCAGAACTTACATTTAAGCACAACTTGTAAGCCTCGTAATAGACAACAAAACTGATTATCTCCACTTGTGAAAGCAAGTGGCAGGCAATATTAAACATATTATGACACTTGCTCGTAATGTTCCAAGTACTGTTTAGGAAACCCAATATCGAGTCACAAAGTCCCTGAAGCTATTACATTTTATGTTAATTACTAACAGGTGTTCAGCCATGTTCCCAGACCAGAAGAATATAAAGCTGTTCCCACGTAGCACATTAATCAACTTATAGCTCGCAGATTGTGTTGTCTGTCGGAGCGCAAAACACCGCAGCAATCCTACCTTCGTGCTGGCGTGTGCTGGAACCGATTTTTCCACTCCCATATGTTACATCTCTCCTCATCAACGATTCCCAACGTTTATCACCTCTGTGCAAAGTTCAGCGGGCACACTACGTCGTAGCGCAGTCCAATTCCCTCTGTGATATGGATGTCCTCCCCTTGTCAATATTTGATAGTCTTCATTGCCATGGGTGGGGAACGGACAGTATTCCGAACATGTATTATGGGATTTGCACTGTCTTCTCGTCCTGAATATAGGTCAAGGTCAGATTAATTACCTAGACAAGTGGTTTAAGAACTTCGAGTCCACAATTCCCTGGAACTCTACATCAATTTCCACGGCCCCCTTATAAAAAGGTTTTCGAAGCAAAACGCAGTTTTTGTGAATATATCTATTCAATTAATGCAACGAAATAGGCCTATACACGTGTAAGGCCCGTATCACACTTTAAGAGTTTTCGCTAGCGATAAATGTGTTGCGAGAAAGAGGCGAAGATCACTCCTCCACACACTTGGCGAGTTCTCGTTATCACAGATCACACCTCGCTATGATCATCTATGCACTGCCTTCATGCAGAAAGCATTTTTCTGATTATAGTAATCACTCCTTGGGGGAAATATTATACGTTATGTATTTACGTATATTGTCGTACTTAAATAATATATAACCTGTAAGTATATTGTCGTACTTTACAAATTACGTACGAACGCTATGTTGAATCTGAGTATTCAGATGAGGAAGAAATGGAGTTACATG
Organism: Periplaneta americana; assembly: GCF_040183065.1. Taxonomy (NCBI): domain Eukaryota; kingdom Metazoa; phylum Arthropoda; class Insecta; order Blattodea; family Blattidae; genus Periplaneta; species Periplaneta americana. The sequence goes on from NC_091129.1 coordinate 134,535,553, forward strand.
AACATATTTTGTTAATGAAAAAAAAAGTAGGCCTAAAATGAAAGCCAGGAATATCTGAAAATCACATTGTATCTTACGAAAATAAGGGCGAGTTTTGGACACTGGTTTCGATTTGAATGATAATACGTTTAGGCGTTATTTCAGATTGAATGGACCTCAGTTTTTTGCTATTCATGATACGATAGAGGATTCTTTGCTATGTTCTGATTAAAATTCTGTAAACTGTTAAGACATAGATACATTATTTCAAATGTTTAAGTAATATTATTAAATCTCATCAAAATAAAAAATATAGCCCTATTTATTTTCAGATAATCTGATATTTATCTCCAGATTTCTTCTTTAAGTTTCGTGTTTTTATAGTTTTCATCCGTGTATCATATAAATAGGCCTACGGGTGACATCGTACAAGTTCGATAAGTTTCTGACTGCAATTATCAGCCATCTTTCTTCATTTTCAAATAAAAACAATACAATTCATCGCCACCTGTGATATCTTTTTCTACATTCAATCGTCATAAAGAGTATAAATGTCAAACATCTTTGATAAATGTGTCAAGAAAATTCGCTGAGCTACCGATTCCAGCGAGAAACTCGCGCGAGGTTTTTGCCTCGAGCGAGAATCTCTTCCAGTGTGTGGACGTCCATTTGAATCCATGTTATCAATTTTTTAATTTTCTCGCAACACATTTCTCGCTGGCGAAAACTCTGTAAGTGTGTTACGGGCCTAACAAACTTTTCTGTTATAGGAAAATTTTTATTTGTTTAAGTATTTTCTTTACATAGACCTATGCGTACAGGAACTTGAAACAACACTATAGAGTCGAAACCGGTTATAACGACTCCGAAGGGACCTCCAGTTTACGGTCGTTATAGCCGATAGTCGCACAAACCGGTTTTTTTTTTTTTTTGCTAAAAATTTCATATCTGTAAATTTTAGGCTGCACACTTACATGGCTAATTAAAAGTGACACATAATATGGCGATTAGAAAATGGGGGAACAAAGTCAGCATCACGAAGGAATTTGATGTATCAAACTCAACCATTTCTACAATTTGGAAGGACGAGAGAAAATACGTTCTTTTTTTAACACATGATATATTCAACGCAGATGAAACTGGCTTGTTTTAGAATATGACCCTAGATAATAATAATAATAATAATAATAATAATAATAATAACAATAATAATAATAATAATAATAATAATAATAGTGAAATTTTAAGGGCGTGTCAGCATCAATGGCTATTTGCACCCATACCTATAGTTTTTTTGTGCTGAAATTAAATTGTTGTTGCAGAACTAAAATACACACTGACTAAAAACGTTGACACATTAAATAACCAAGCACACTAATATTGGACAAACAAGGTGTATGACCCTAGATAAGACAGTGAAATTTAAAGGTGAACAGACGAGTGGCTATCTAAAAAGTGGCCTGCTTTGTGTGAAGGTTACAAGCCGCGAGTTTTCTTAAGGTTGAGGATCGGTGACAGGTTAGATTTGGTTTGTTCAGCTTTGGCATGCCTTATATACAGGATGTTTCCGGGCTAGTGTTACAAACTTTCAGGGATGATGTGGAAGGGCACATGTATCAAATTGAGATAAGGAACCCTGGGTCCGGAAATGACTGAGTCGAAAGTTACAAGCAAAAATAGTTGTGTGGAAATGAACTCATTTTATTCCTCTGTACACCTTATTTATGTGTATTTATCTGTACATCTTACACATACTGTATTCATTTGACGTTGTTTACTTTGTCTACTTACAGAATGCAGATAACGATAAAGCAATGCAGATAACGAAATGTGTAACAGACGTAGTCGGTCCTAATATGCACGTCTGTAGACAGCAGTGTATGTGTACAAGTTGCAGTGTCCAGTCGACCAGTCCTAGTGAAATGGAGTAGTACACGAGAGAGGAATGTGCAGACCTGATTTTCGAAAACGGATGAGCCAATGGGAACAGTAGACAAGCTCAAAGATTGTATCGGTACAAGTACCCACGTAGGAGACATTCCGCCCATACCATCTTTCCACGACTGTTCCAAAGGTTAAGGGAAGTAGGGCACGTGGTGCCAAATTACAATTCCATTTCCACACAACTATTTTTGCTTATAACTTTCGACTCAGCCATTTCCGGATCAGGGTTCCTATTTCAAATTAATACATTTACCCTTCCCCGTCATCCCTGAAAGTTTGTAACACCAGCCCGAAAACACTCTGTATACGCTTCTTGAAAAATAACTTTCTTTCGATAATCTTCGGAGGGACTTTCTTAGAGAAGTCAACAATCGGTTTTCTACGTCATCCATTGTTTCTTCCGAAATTTTTTGGCCTCCCTCCATCATATCCAACAATGTTCCTTTGGTTTCAAGCTTTTTCACTAAATTTTGAAGTCTATATTAATTACTATTTTGATGATTTTACTGCCTATTTTCGTAATTTTAAATTCCTATTTTTATTATTTTACCGTATTTTCCTGAGTTTTAAGTATACATGTTTGCCTGTCTATTTCAGCCAAAATAAATGCCTGAACTTCCGAGCCCTAGATATTAGTGTAACGCATGCGCAATAGTTTCTATCCGCTTCCAATAAAACGGCCGATATACCTCAAGATATAGAACGAATAGTATATGAAAATGTGACAACGGTTTAATGAAAGCAAGCACATAAAATTCACTCGGAAACAATTGTAGCGCTGTAACTATTACGGCAATATTTCCTCAATCAACGCCACTCAGGATTCGAGAGGTGCGTAACTCACGTGGGCAATCTACTTGAAGGTAACGCACGCGTGTTCACGCAAATGCGTGCGCCTCATTCACTCGGAATTGCAATGCGTCTGACTTTATCGAGCCGTCGCGACGGCGCCAGATGTAATGTTCCCGTGGCCTCGCATTCATTATTGTTACATTATGGAAAACACAACACTTCAGGTTAGCAACAAGACCTACGTATAAGGGTAAGGTGAAGTGGAGTCAAGCATGTAGCATTCATGCCACAAACATTGAGATTTCCATGTGTATCAGTTTTCTTGTCCGTTCGTTTTACATTCACACTTGTTTACCGTTACTCCACAATGGTGGACATAAGGACAACTTAGTTTCTATTGAATGATCATTCAAGAAACATCCTTCTCATTATAATTATCTCTTAAGTAATGAATATGGACAAAATTCGTCCAGGACTGTAAGATAAACTGCCGTATTTAAAACAAGCTACATTGAAAAAAAATATATCTCCCATATATCGAATGATGAATATTATTTTATGAAATTACGTATTCAAAGAGTATATAATAATACTCATATCTTCTTAAATTTTAATTTTCCAGAAAAAAAAAAAAGGTTTATACAAAATTTGTTGGAAATAAACCATGCAATATGGTACTGGTATTCGAAAAACGTTATTCAGGTACAGAGACGTAAACTTTATTTTTTTAATCTAAATATATACAGATTGTTCAAAAAGTATAGAATATTACTCGTAACTTCTTCAATTTTAATTTTACAAAAAAAAAAAAAAAAAAAAAAAAAAAAAAAAAGTTTATACAAAAGCTGTTGGAGATAAACCGTGAAAAATGATACTAATGTTCGAAAAAAAGTTATTCAGGCATACAGTGTTGTGACAGTAATTTTTTTAATGGCATCCTATATTAAAATTTACATATTCCGAATCTCCATTAAATTTTACGTATGAATATGTAAAAATTTTACTCATTCACTCATTTCATACCTTTTAACTATTTAATAAACTTGTTTCGTGTATTTCAAACTTGAGACAAATGAGTATGTATAATCATGTTGAGTAGGTCATAAAACTAAACAAAAACTATGACTAAGCAAACTTTACCACAGATGCTCAAAATGAGAATCATTCACACCCAAACAATGTCCCAGTCAATCACGAAAACGATCTATTGTAGATATGAGATGAAACTGATCAGTCATGTGACTGTGAGAAAGACAATGGACTGTTTCGGTGATAGACTGGGACATTGGCTGTGAATGATTCTCATTTTGAGAATCTGTGGTAAAGTTTGGTTAGTGATAGTGTTTTGTTTAATTTTATAGTCAACTCAACATGATTTTACATAGTAAGTTACTTATATTCTGTTTTAAGTTTGAAGTCCGCGAAATAAGTTTAGCCTAATAAATAGTTAAGAAACACATTCATACGTAAAATTTGTTTGTTTGTTTGTTTATTTGTTTGTTTCTTTGTTTGTTTTTTATTTGTTTCTTTGTTTGTTTCTTTGTTTGTTTGTTTCTTTCTTTGTTTCTTTGTTTCTTTGTTTGTTTGTTTGTTTCTTTCTTTGTTTCTTTGTTTGTTTGTTTCTTTGTTTGTTTCTTTGTTTCTTTGTTTCTTTCTTTGTTTGTTTCTTTGTTTGTTTCTTTGTTTCTTTCTTTCTTTGTTTCTTTCTATCTTTGTTTATTTATTTATTTATTTATTTTATTTATTTATTTATTCTGGTAGAGTTAAGACCATGAGGCCTTCTCTTCTACACTATCAGAAGTGAAATACACAATGAAACAATGACAAAAATAGTAATATTAATAGTCATACTTAAATATAAAAATCAATGGAGAATCGGAATATGTAAATTTTAATATAGGTTGTCAATTAAAAAAATAAAGTTTATTGTCACAATTTGTATGCCTGAATAACTTTTCTCTAACATTGGTATCATATTGTAATGGTTTATATCCAACAGCGTTTGTAATATACTTTTTTTTTAATGAAAATTTAAGAAGTTATTAGTAATATTCCATACTTTTTGAACACTCTGTAGACGTATATATTTGCAATATTACAACACTTTCACTTCGCACATAGCACAATGAGAAATAAAAAAACAGACTAACTAATCGAAAATAAAGAAATTATGTTATACAAGTGTTATCATTTATCAATGACATGTATATTATCATACAAAATCGTATAAAAGTAGTGAATCCATCCGAAACGAGTTACGGGTACATGTCTGAAGCATAAAATGTAGAGAAAGAATAGTTCCTGCTACCTCGCTACACCAGTCTAAAGAATAAAGACAAAATACCAACTAAGAGGTGAAATAATCGATTCGAATCTCGATGAGGCCTGGACAAGCCGAGGGACTTTGTACTTGAAGGTTGACAAAACTTTAATTCGTGAAAAAATGTCCTCCCAAAGTTAGTTAGCTTCTCGCTTCTTCTTGAATTTGAAACAGGAAACGACTTACTTCGGAGTTGCAGCAGAAAGTAAACCAAGGGGTAGGTGTAGAATAGCGGAGGATGTAGACAGCGTGAAGCTCCCCATTGTGGTCGCCCACACGCGACCTGCCTTTGTGCACAGTAGCGACCCCAGTTCTTTGCTTCTTTGTAGCCAAGTTGCATGACCTTGGAATCTGGGCTCACCAAGTGACGAAATGCTTTCCTGCTCTATTTCCGGAGGAGCTACACAGAGTGATACTGAAATAGTATGACAACTCGTATATGTTTAGATTGCATCAAAAAATTATAATGAGTAACATGTGCATTTTTTAACTTGCTCAATGTAAGAAACCCTAGATTACGAGTAGAGACCGTTTTCTTAGTCCAACAACACTGAAATGAGTGTAAGTGTGTATGGGTATAAATTACGTCACATGTCCTTCAGTAGGCACTCTGCTCACAAACACAAGTAACAGACACTACAGAGTCACGCTAAAACACGTTCCTTACTCCTAAACAAGTACAGTATACTTCAGGTTAGCAATGTTTATGATATTATGCTCTACTAGTTGAAATAAATGTGCTAAAACGAAAGTACAGAAGGGGGTAGAGGAATTCGGAAGAAGTATATCTAAGTTGAGACATAATTGTGTGTAATTTATGTAACACTGACATAATCTGTTCTAAAAGATAGTATTTACAGCAGCACTGTAATAAAAATATAAACTATTTGAAATTAACAGAAAGAAGAGAGTTTGACGATATACCTTCAACTAGTAATTCAGTATCAGCGGACGAATTTAGCAGAGGTCTGTATGAAATGACGGCGCAGGCCAACATTCAACAAAGTTGAAAAAAAAGTACTACAAAAAATGTTGTTGGAAAGTACACTTGTACACAAGAGTTGTAGGCCTACCTGTGTTAAATAGTAGTACCGGTATTTTAAGTTAAATGCTACAGCAAATATTAGGCCTACTGTAATATAGACAAACATTTCATTCAAGGGAGAACCTGTGTTACAGTTATACCGGTGTTTTAAGTTAAAAATATACAACAAAGATTACAGTAATATAGACTTAAACAGAGGTCTCCAAAAAGCGTATCGTCATTCGTGCTTTCGATGCTGCCCGCCGAACACAGTATGCTGTAAGGGTAGAGAAGAGGAAGAGGCTCGTACCTGAACAGATGGGAGCGATCAGTGGGGGATCGCGGCAACGGTCTGCTTATGTTTACAACTAATAACATCATAAGAATAAGAAAAATCATACGTTTGTATATTATTTTGACATACTACGAAGCTGGAGCCCCGTCTGTTGCTATTGACACAAGCCATTGCAAATTCAACCTCTTCTGTTCTATGGTGCCTTCCAGTGCCTGGAAAAGATCTTCTCCAGTTGTATTTTGTAATTACATCTAGAAGACATGTAAAATGTTCATTAACTCTTCGGATGAAAATGGCTAGGTGAACTTTGTCATTTCTATCTGTGTTTTCGTCCAATACAAGTGAGTAAGCTACAAACTGGTTAATTGTGGTTTCGACTTCAGGTTCAATTAGATTTACAATCTTGAAATTCCTTCCCTGAACTGTAATTGAAAACAATTTAATTTTCTTAAACTTTGACTTTGTTCTGGACACAGTATTTTTTGTAACATCCTGTATGCACGATTTTACAAATGATGCTTCTGTAAAGGGCTTCATTGATTTTCCAATATTCCAAGCTAGAACATAGATAGCAAGAAGCTTTTTTTGTTTAAGACTGAGGACATGTGTATGATTTGTGTTTGTATTTTCTTGTTTCATATTTATCAAAATATTTGTAGACCTACGCATTTCACCTAAAATTAAACGAGAAACTATATGTTTGTCATGCCGAACTGAGTGTAAACGTATTGTAATATACTGATTATTATGTATAACCAATAATTATACAGATAGCACCAAATAAATTATTTTCACATGACCAACATGTCTGTAATTGTATGATATTCTTTGTGAAGAGTCGAGTAGCGTCGTCGCATGTTGAATTTTAACACGCCGTTAAAAATTTTCGAACAAATTAAGCATTTCCCATTCTCCCCACTTACACAAAATAATTTATCTTTCTATTCATCCTTGAATGTACTACATCCATGATTAGAAGACATTGTAAAACGGTGGAACACGCCGACCAACAGAATGATAATCGCAGTCCGCCACTGCTCTTCGTTTGCGTATAAACATTGAGTACAGTACAGGTGGGGATGGGTGAGGCGGAGCGCGCTCATTACGTACTGGCTTCGGTTCCGTTCAGGGGCTTACTCGCGAGTACGCTTTTGGAGACGTCTGGACTTAAACATTGCATTAAGAGCATTGTTATATTTAACATGTAGAATCAACTCTTAAATTTTGGTACAGAGATTACCATACGCTGTATATAGCTTTACCACCAGCAACTAACGACCACATACCATGGGGTCCATTTCGGGGACGACCCGCAGCCGACTCCATATTGGAAAGAAACGGAGATGATTATGATTATTTGATATTTTATATTTCATATTTATTATTTATAGTGCACAGAAAAAAGTACATAGGGTCTACATAATATAATCATTGAAAAACTTACATTTACACACTTTATAATTTTACACATAGATATACAATTTCTAAAATTAAATATTTAATATACGATGTTTATCTTGCACTTGCGTCTAGTTTTGTGCAAGACTCAGGAGATGATTATGAAAGAGGGGAAGTATAATTATGATGCAGAAATGAGTATGAGGTTAAACGCGTAATCCATCAATTCTATTTTAATTGTTTGAGGGAAATCCTCGGAAAAAAACCTGTTAACAATAGTTAATTGTGAATGTTCACATTTGTATGGAATTATAGGATGGAGTAGCTCATTTAAATCCAACTTTAATCCACTTTATTTATTACAGAAGAAAATAATTAAAATATGTCTTCGTAAACCTATTGATTTTCCATCTCAAAATTTGTTTCTAGACTTTAATGTACTTAACGTAAGACAAATTTATTATATTGTATTAATAAAATTCATACATAAAAATCGAAATAATTTTGAATTGTATTCTCATAGTTATGAAACAAAAGGTACGAATTCTTTAAGATTGTTTGAACAAAAATGCAATACTGTTACAGTATTTAATCATAGTAGTAATTTAGGCCCAAGAATATATAACAAATTTATATTTAAATATCCCAATCTTGTGAATTCTAATAGTTCTAGTATTAAATTTAAAAAGTTATGTATGGATTTTATAAAAATTGAAAAATTGTAAATTTAAATTTACTTACTTACTGGCAAATGGGGAACCCGGAGGTTCATTGCCTCCCTCACATAAGCCCGCCATTGGTGCCTATCCTGAGCAAGATTAATCCATTCTCTATCATCATATCCCACCTCCCTCAAATCCATTTTAATATTATCCTCCCACCTACGCCTCGGTCTCCCTAAAGGTCTTTTTCCCTCCGGCCTCCCAATTAACACTCTATATGCATTTCTGGATTCGCCCATACGTGCTACATGCCCTGTCCATCGCAAACGTCTGGATTTAATGTTCCTAATTATGTCAGGTGAAGAATACAATGCGTGCAGTTCTGTGTTGTGTAACTTTCTCCATTCTCCTGTAACTTCATCCCTCTTAGCCCCAAATATTTTCCTAAGAACCTTACTCTCAAACACCCTTAACCTATGTTCCTCTCTCAAAGTGAGAGTTCAAGTTTCACAACCATAAAGAATAACCGGTAATATAACTGTTTTATAAATTCTAACTTTCAGATTTTTTGACAGCAGACTGGATGATAAAAGTTTCTCAACCGAATAATAACATGTATTTCCCATATTTATTCTGCGTTTAATTTCTTCCCGAGTGTCATTTATATTTGTTACTGTTGCTCCAAGATATTTGAATTTTTCCACCTCTTCGAAAGATAAATCTCCAATTTTTATAGTTCCATTTCGTATAATATTTTGGTCACGAGACATAATCATATACTTTGTCTTTTCGGGATTTACTTCCAAACTTAACTCTTTACTTGCTTCCAGTAAAATTCCCGTGTTTTCCCTAATCGTTTGTGGATTTTCTGCTAACATATTCACGTCATCCGCATAGACAAGCAGCTGATTAAATTTATATACTATAATTGCATAGTAGACATAAGACAAATTGTATTGTATAATTATTAATTTCAATTCAGGAATCCGCCCCTGAGCACGAGTTCTACTCTTTCAGGGGCGAGCTAAAGTTTTTCTGTATATATTATATGTTATGTTACAATTATTAGCAAAACAATAAATAAATACATTTATTTTAACAATATTTTCGTTCTCGTTTCCGTTCCCGGTTTATTGTGAACCAGCCTTAAGCACCATATAAAATCAGTATTGCGATACTAACAATGAAATACGACAGTAACCCCAGGCTAAAGCTACGAGGTCAACCTCTCTATTCCGCATTAGGCCTCGATATCTATATGAGAGCACAATTCTCTTTTTGTGGTCACAATAATTACGCTAATATTGTTTGAATGACAGCGTGCATTATCCTTTAACGCCACCCCAATTTATGTTTACGGGCAGCGAGAGATGCGCAGCGAGGTTATTTGTTTCCTGACCGGGTTCCCGTGCCCGTGGCACTTGGACATCTGTCCGCTACGCTGTACAGTCTGACGAGTTGAGAGCACAGAGTTGAAAATAATGAAGCCAGCCACCGTGGCTCTGATATTTAGGTCTACTGAGTACATGCTTGTAAAATAGTGTAAACTCTGACGCATCTGTGGCTCAATACTGGTATGCCGGCTTCCATCAGGCGGTCCGGGTTCGATCCTAGTCGTGATGAAATGTGTGGTAGAAAAATCAAATGTTGTGTAGAGTTTTTGTCGGGGTATTCCCCTTTCCCTCTTTGATTCCACTACACTTTCCCTTCACTTAATCTTCATCTGCAATAGGTAAAAATAGATGAAAGAGTAATGGAACGGAGAAAGATTCTCTCCGGCGCCGGGATATGAACCCGGGTTTTCAGCTCTACGTGCTGATGCTTTATCCACTAAGCCACACCGGATACCACCCCGGAGTCGGACAGAATCATCTCAGTTTTAAGTTCCAACTCTTGGGTTCCCTCTAGTGGCCGCCCTCTGCACTACGTCATAGATGTCTATGAACGAAGGACTGAAGTCCACACATGTGCTGAGGTGTACTCGTTATGAGTGACTAGTTGACCGGGATCCGACGGAATAAGCGCCGTCTTAAATCACATGTGATTTACGCATATCATATATATTATTTAATGTACCGAAGTACATATGATATTTCCATGCAGATATTCTGCGTCATCATACGATGAAAGAGTAATGGAACGGAGAAAAATTCTCTCCGGCGCCGGGATTTGAACCCGGGTTTTCAGCTCTACGTGCTGATGCTTTATCCACTAAACCACACCGGATACCACCTCGGCGTCGGACAGAATCGTCTGTTTTAAGTTCCAACTCTTGGGTTCCCTCTAGTGGCCGCCCTCTGCACTACGTCATAGATGTCTATGAACGGACTGAAGTCCACACATGTGCTGAGGTGCACTCGTTATGAGTGACTAGTTGGCCGGGATCCGACGGAATAAGCGCCGTCTTAAATCGCAAGTGATTTACGCATATCATATATAATAATAATAATAATAATAATAATAATAATAATAATAATAATAATAATAATATATAAGTTAAAAATAGGCTGAAGTGAATTTTTTTCGGGGTAGTATGGTTTTCCCACGCTGACATACGATTTATAGCCTTGGAATTACGGCCCAGATACTTATCTACGGTTGGGAACTGATACTATCAAGGCTGGGCACATTACGTGATTCTGAGAAGTGAGCGCTGTTTACTTTAAAGAGCATTTCTCCCGAGCGGTGTGACGTTTGCATATTGTACGTCACTCGCTGTCATTGCAGTGGTTGACTCTGTAGTAGGATGGCGAACTTTGAAGAAGCTTTATGCCAGACGAAGACCTAAATTATATTTTGAACATGGCTAATTCATTTGTTCCAAACATTAAACGACTTCTGCAAATGAAACGATCTCATAAGTCTCGGAAAACACCACACAGTTATTTTGGTTATTGAGTTTGAAAAAGTTTTGTTTCAATAGCAAATATTTATTGATTTCAGATTGATAGAAGTACGCTTTTGTTACAATAGTTTATTCATACAAAAAAAAAAGGCGTAAGAGAATGTTTATTATTAATTTTGTTATTGTGTTTATTTTATTTATTTAATTAGCTAGCTAGTGAATACAAATTAAATTTATAAAAAAAAAAAGTGTTTCTAGCTAATACAGTAAGAGCCAGGCTCGTGTACGGTATGGTCTTAGCCAATAATATATCGTTAAATTTACAAGGAGAGTAAATTTCTGATTAAAAACCTTTATTACATATGTTTATATTATTAATACCATTATGTAATTGTTAAAGCATTGTGCATATAGCCTAATGATATGAGCGAAGTTTATTTCATTAAATTAATAAGAGTGTTATAAAGTCTGTATTGTACAATGGATTGATGTAATATCCTTATAAACTGGTATGTACTGACAGACTGAATGACTAGAGATGGCCGATATTTCACAAACCGATATTTTGTCACAGGTGTTTTTTTGTCACAGATAAACCTGTGACTGATGACGCGAAATATCTGTGACAAAATATTGCTATCGAAATCTGCTCCGTATTCAGTACTCTGTGACTGATATTTTCTCCTCTATAGGTTTGCGGTGCGCATGATACAATAACAGCAATCTGGCGGTAGTTCCTCCATCTTATTATAAATGATGTAGTTATTACACGATTTAAATAATAACACCATTGGTTACCAGTATTTAATCTTGTGTAAAATCCTGTCTGAACAACTGTTTTGTTTTGTAATTATTTTCCAATGTTTTTCCGAATACTTATGTTTCATTAATTTTTATTCTAACTCATTATTATAATGTTAATGCACGACTTAAAATAATTTATCCATTATATTATATACAATAAAAAGGATCAATTTTTAAAACGATTAGGATAATCATATAACATCACTTTCTCCATACCCAACTACATTTAAAAATGATCAACTGGTTCAGTATCTATAATATAACCTCTTGGTACATGAGGTTAACTTTTGACATGTTACTGTTCAGTTAGGTAAGTATTTATTTGTTAATGGTACATGTACATAATTTCTTTGTTGAATTTTCCCATATAAATCACTGATGAGTGGTGTGTATAGAGAAATAGTATTCATATTTCACTGCTCTTCAATATTTCCTGCTAATTTTTATCGGTGTGACAAAATATCGGTGTAATTCATGCTACGTATCGATATAAAATATCGGTGTGACAAAATCACCGATAAAAGTCACAGATATTTAATTGTCACAGTCACAGTTGTCACAGATACTTGAAGATATCGTTTAAGCTCATCTCTATGAATGACTAGAACAACCGTGGCTCTTGTTATATTAATGCAGGGAAGGTAGCTGCAATGTGAGTCCGCCACTGCGTGAGCGTTCTGCTCTGGCTTGGAATTGAAGTGCCTTGCGGAGCGAGAGCAGCTCTGGCCGGCTACACGGAGCAGCTCTCATGCCCGGCTCTGAACTAGAACAATTGTCACATATTATACGGTTAACAGTGGGCCAACGTGAATCTCAGTGCGTGGATTCATCCCTGGGTAGAGACCTCGAAAAGCAACTCAACCAGCTAACAGCTATCCTTCGCTACTGGACTTTTTTGAGTTTCTATAAAAACCTCACCTTGCAGTCTAATTTATTCCTTCAGTTTCTCCGGCTTTGTTCGATCTGTCTCATTCATTCATAACGCTTTCACACAATATTATTAGACGCCTACCTGGTATTACAACATCCGCTAAAGAATTCGGTAGTGCAGCTGCTCCCGTAGACATCCGTAACATGCTTTTGGTTAATTGGTAAAAGTGAATTATCTTTAATTAAATATTTTTAATTATATTTAATGTAAAATACGTGTTTATTGATAAAAATAAATTATCTTGCATTAAAAGTGTATAAATTACGCAGGGGAACAATAATGAAATATGCCCCGTCTCCTAGACCGATTTTTTTTTGTAAGTGTGAGTTTAGTGTATCATCTTTTGGATTAAGGGATAAAATATAAAAATAATAACTGCCTCCCATTGGAGGTAGCCCAGAAGGACTCAGTATACTTTCCTACATGAATTTTACAATATTAAATGTTTACATAAAGTTTGTAGAAAGAAAATTAAAATAAACATATATGAATATAAAGTGAATAAAAAAAATTAAACAGAGTGAATATGATGACTCAGAATTTGGCAAGAGCGTTTCAAAACTGAAGTTATGATGTCAGCAGTAAGTGTCTGTGGTAGTTCAAAAGTCTTCCTGAAGCTTTCAAAGAACTTGGGAATCACACCACGAGCTCCAATAAGAAGACCAATCACTTCAATGTCTTCAAGCTAGTATTTTGCCTTGAAATAATCAACTGTTGGCAGATAAATGTTGATCTTTTCTTTATTGACATCCTCCGGCTGGCTACTCCCCGTTTCAATCCTTATGGTAGGATCAATTATATATCCTTTCTTGGTAGTCTGGGAATACGATACGCTATGATGTCAATACGTCTAGAGGAGCCATTAGTAGCAAGGCAAAAAACTTCCTCTTCTACTATCCAAGACTTTTTTCTTAAAGCAGTTGCAATTAAGGATCGAACATGATGGTGTCTGGCATTTCGGAGGAGTAAACCTCTGTTACACTGACCTTGGACGTGGGCAAGGGTTTCAGTCTCCGGGCAGCCATGTCTGCACCGGGATCCGTCCAAAGAACGACCAGGTACTCCTCTAACTGCTGCTAAATTGGCGTTCATTTTAAGGCAGGTTACCCATTCAGATGTAGATAGTCCAGACTTATTAAAAATCCAGGCGTTGGCTTTAGGTACTTGGCTGTACAATTCTACACCTCTGCCTCTTCCAGGCATTACTTTCCATGATTCGAATTCTGCATTTCTTAATTCCTCTCTTAATTTCCTAGTCACAGATTTACGAAGTTCAACTGGACAAGGGAGACTTAGATGTTGACAGGAAGAATTAAGTTCAGACATAAAAGCTTTCATACTATTTACATAAGGATTTTCATTTAATATTAAAGTGATGCAGATGTTGCAGTGTTGCAAGAACGCTTCCCATGATGCTCTGACTAGTCCCAAACCTCTGCAGTTTTTGCTTGCGTATAACATACTAGTAGGTGTATCAGATGACAACATAAGCATTTAACAGAACTACGGATTAACTTGTCAATATCTTCTAAGAATGTTCCTGGTAACTGATGGATAGGAGCCATTTGCAATGGGTAGATCAATTTAGGCCATATATACTGGTTAACAATGTTGATCTGGACGGAGCATGGAGGTGGATACTAAATTTTCCAAATAATTTTTCAGACTTAACATAAATGCCTCCCGATCAAATGTTATTTCCTCATTGAATGATACATCCAAATATCTTATAGTTTCATCTTGTTTGATCCCTCTTATGGAGCAATCTTCATAAAGAATCAGATCCTCTTCACGTAACTTTCCTTTTACAATATTAATGGAAGTTGATTTATTTGGATTAATGTGTAATCCAATGCCTTCTAAAAGCTCCTTCACCATTAATACTAGGTCCTGAGCAGCTGGCATATCTTTCCCTATGACTACTAAATCATCAGCAAAGGCAGCCATTGTTAAATTGTCTAAATTGTCAGAAACCTCAAACCCAAATTTATCACTGACTTGTTTCTCCGTAAGTTCTTTTAGAATAAAATCTATTGACATATTAAAAATTAATGGGGATAAAGGTGATCCTTGGAAAACTCCTTTCTGCAATACAATTGGATCAGATATCTGATTGGAACTGTGAATCCGAGTAAAGTTCCCCACTACTAAAGATTGAACTAATTCTCGTAAAGATACTGGAATAGGTAGGGATTTCAGACAATTAGTTACGTGTTCTAATCCAATAGAATCAAAGGCCTGTCGCACATCCAACATAACTATTGAGACATCCTTCTTCTCCTTCTTAGCTTTCTTGAGGCACCCATTAACTAATGAAGTATTAATAAATGTTCCTGGCTGCGATACAAATCATTACATAAAATAAAACTTTGATATCCCACGCCTTTTTTGTGCCCATCTCCTCTATTTCTTATTTCGTCTATCGTAGATTCAGACATCACAGGAGCAGTACAACTTCATCAATCTGTTTTACTTCTAAAGGCTGGTTCACAATAAACGGGAACGGAAACGACAATGAGAACGAGAGCGGAAATATTGTTAAAATAAATGTATTTAAATGTGAGCAAAATAGTTAGTTGTAAATGCTCACATTTAAATACATTTATTTTAACATTATTTCCGCTCTCGTTCTCATTGTCGTTTCCGTTCCCGGTTTATTGTGAACCAGCCTTAACAGTCAACGAAGTAGGCGTGTACAAATAATGAACTAACGTTACATCTGCTGTATTTCGTGTTGGTTTTAGTACTCTCCTAAGCAAACTAACCATTTTTATCAACGGACGACGAATAATGAATGCAATTCTAAGAACTACTAATTGAACAAAATGTATTATTCAATTAAACAAACATATTTCACAGTAAGCGCAGACTTTTATCTACGTTAAGTTTTTCAAATGTAGTATATTACTATTATTTTTATAAGTTTTGGATACAATTTCTTTCAGAACACACATAAAATTGAATACCAAAAGGAAACCACTGAATTATATATATTGCATGTCCTCTGACTTATAAAGTTGTTCTTGTTCATTGCCACATAACGTCAAAACACAATAAGAAACCTTAGTGACGCAATCGCACAAAATACATTTGTTCAGATCCTATTGTCAGAGAGACCATTAATTTTCACACGTCGACAGCGACACTGTTCTTCCGTTTCGCTGAAAGTTACGACATACAAATAATAAAGATAACTGTCATAATGACACAAACGTTAGTTGCTGCATCTACAGATATTTTGTAATATGGTGCAGTATTAAAGAAGCTTTGGAAAAGGTATTTTTATGCAATTCTGGCAATTAACTTTTCCTGCTTTACTGTTACTGAAATAGCTGAGGATTAGAATCGAATGTGTCACAGGTAGAGCATTTGGTCTTACAAACACTGGTAACGCCTATAGTAATCGAAAATCAAGCATATGGAAGATATTTATAAGGTTCCAGACTTTTAATTCACGCCGTATATTAAACGATCTCTGATACTCGATTATCTATAATCTCATATAGCAGAAGCTATAACATAACCTAAATACGAGTAATATAAACAAGATAAATGATAGAACAGTTGCAATTAAGGATGATGAAATAAACATAATAATTTTAAAAGGTACAATAATTATTGAAAGTAGGCTACAATGTTGGTAAACAAATGCTAGGGAAGTGATAAAAAACAAACAAATGCTAGGGAGGTAATACAAATTGTACGATAAGCAGCAATAATTGGTTGAAACACGTCGTTCTGTACCGTTTTATTTGTCAAAAGTAGTATGACGTAGTAAAAGTATAACAGTCAAATTAAATTTTTCAGCTGGTGTATTGAATAAATGTAGTGATCGTTGAAGGTGATCTTCATTCTCTGCCAGTAAACAGCATCTACATGACAAATTATTTTCAATTCTTTATTTCCAATTTTGTAACTTCTTCCACTTTATTAAGAGTTTAAGTTGTTCAGGAGGAGTAATACAGTATTCTATTATGCCACCTAAAACATGTATAAATTAAAAGCTCTTCCAAAGCAAGATTTTTATTTTATTTTTTATTTCCCTTATTTATATATATACTTATTTATATATTTACGTATTTGTGTATTTATTTATTTATTTACACACCAATGAACACATAATAGATAAACAAGTTTCAATAAACCACGTAATATGACTACGCGTTATGGGGCATGGTGATAATTAAACGGAAAAGAAAAAAAAAACTTATTTATTTACTTAATTATTTACTTACTTATTTATTTACTTATTTACTTACTTATTTATTTATTCATTCATTCTTGGAATTCTCGTAACAACTTTCAAAATACCTTTGCTAATACGCAGTATTCTAAATGCAGAGTCTTATTGTTTTGATTATATTATTTTACTACATAAATCGAAGCAACTGAGAATATAAATTTATTTTACATTTGACTTCAAGAATGATGAATGCGTTTAATATAATGGAATTTACGTGCCACTGTATATTTTCAACACATTACTCACTGTGTAATATGTATTAAAAATCACGTTTGGAAGTAATTTGCAAGCAAAATTTAAAACCGAATATTTCTGGAGTCGCAGCATCAACAGCCATCCATAATCTAGCATATACAGTCACGAAGCTTGAGTTGTGAGGGTGCTAGGAACAATCGACTGTGCCGGTACTATTTCGTATTGTCTGTAATGAGGCGATATTAGCGATCCTAGTGGTTAGCAACTATCAATGGATGCATATTTACTACGTATTGAGCTTCGTGACTGTATATACTAGACTGTGAGCCATTAATGAGACTTTCTGAAATTCGATTCTCGTCGTCCTCTACCCAATCACTTACGTCATCAGACCACCAGCGACCCGATTAGGATCCCCGCCAACTACTACGTCGTAAAGGCAATGACAGTAGCGATCCCATTCAAGTGAACCCGCAACATAAGGACGATATTGCTTCATTGAAGTATCTGGGGTCTGGCCAGAACAGAATTCGCTTATTTTCTTTTTAGGAGTTAGTAAGACGGTGGCACTAGACCAAGACCTATCTATAATGAAATTGTGAGCTACAGCATGTGGAACAGAACTCACAACCGAGTCTTGTAGACCAAACGTGAAGTTATCTCGTCTAAGGAGAGTAGCGCATAATTTTCACATTATCAGAGGGGGACCAAGTGTTGCAGAATAATTCAACTGGCATCAGAAAATGAGAATTAGCATGATTTTATAAGAAGAGGACTACGATAATTTCTTTTGGATGAAGGAGAATCTCATTGCACGCTCTTGAAAAATTGTAGGTCAAGTTGTGTTTGTACTTCACGATAACAGATTTGACTCGTTTACTTTTTCGATCTTAATTTAGATCCTGTCACTCACCATTCACAAACATGCCTCACCTAAAGATATTTGATTACAAATGATGATCCTTCCCTCTTGACACACTTAAGGACATGCAATTTCCGTAACTACAATCTTCCCTCTCAAATCAGCAACTCTTGTGCTCTCTCCATATTTCCAATAGCAATTACTGAGCTAGGCGTTCCGGTAAGATGTTCATCCTTGACAATCATTTTGCTATCATTATGTTACTACGATTTACAAAGAATTATATCCTATTTCAATATACGGTGACTGATTTCATTTCCTCGCGTCTAGTTAATGGCAGTTCAAGAAAATTAAAAATAGACAGCAAAGATATTCCTCTTTACTTACTTACTTACTTACTGGCTTTTAAGAAACCCGGAGGTTCATTGCCGCCCTCACATAAGCCCGCCAGCGGTCCCTATCCTGAGCAAGATTAATCCAGTCCCTACCATCATATCCCACCTCCCTCATATCCATTTTAATATTATCTTCCCATCTAAGTCTCCGCCTCCCCAAAGGTCTTTTTCCCTCCGACCTCCCAACTAACACTCTATATGCATTCCTGGATCCACCCATACGTGATACATGTCCTGAGCATCTCAAACGTCTGGATTTAATGTTCCTAATTATGTCAGGTGAAGTATACAATGAGTGCAGCTCTGCGTTGTGTAACTTTCTCCATTCTCCTGTAACGTCATCCCTCTTAGCCCCAAATATTTTCCTAAGAACCTTATTCTCAAAAACCCTCAATCACTGTTCCTCTCTCAAAGTGAGAGTCCAAGTTTCACAGCCATACAGAACAACCGGTAATATAACTGTTTTATAAATTCTAACTTTCAGATTTTTTGACAGCAGACTAGATGACAAAAGCTTCTCAACCGAATAATAACACGCATTTCCCATATTTATTCTGCGTTTCATTTCCTCCTGAGTGTAATTTACATTTGTTACTGTTGCTCCAAGATATTTGAATTTTTCCACCTCTTCGAAGGATAAATTTCCATCTTTTATAGTTCCATTTCGTAAAATATTCTGATCACGAGACGTAATCATATACTTTGTCTTTTCGGGATTTACTTCCAACCCTATCTCTTTACTTGCTTCAAGTAGAATTTCCGTGTTTTGCCTAATCGTTTGTGGATTTTCTCCTAACATATTCACGTCATCCGCATAGACAAGAAGCTTATGTAACCCGTTCAATTCCAAACCCTGTCTGTTATCCTGAACTTTCCTAATGGCATATTCTAGAGCGAAGTTAAAAAGTAAAGGTGATAGTGCATCTCCCTGCTTTAGCCCGCAGTGAATTGGAAAAGTATCAGATAGAAACTGGCCTATACGGACTCTGCTGTAAGTTTCACCAAGACACATTTTAATTAACCGAACTAGTTTCTTGGGAATACCAAATTCAATATGAATATTATATAAAAATTCTCTCTTAACCGAGTCATACGGCTTTTTGAAATCTATGAATAACTGATGTACTGTACCCTTATACTCCCATTTTTTCTCCAATATCTGTCGAATACAAAAAATCTGATCAATAGCCGATCTATTACGCCTGAAACAACACTGATGATCCCCAATAATTTCATCTACATATGGAGTTAATCTTCTCAAAAGGATATTCGACAAAATTTTGTACGACGTCAACAAAAGTGATATTCCTCTTTACAAATACTAATTTAGCTTTTCCTATATAAGTACAGAGCGTATCGGAAATGCAACTATCCTTACAGATTAGAACATATTAAGACATTGGAAAAGATTAAAAAACGGGCTCTCAAGCGTTGTCGTAATAATTCAACATTAAAATGGACACACTCACGGACAGGAGAACGCGAATTCGATTATGCGCTATGTTCAAAACATACGCAGATGAGTCTGCCTGGAGACAAATAAAAAACAGGTTGCAGCCGCCAAATTAGGGCCACTCTTCAAGGAACGACCACTCACATAAACTGAGGGGAAGAAAACAGAGGACGAACACTGGAAAGTTTTCTTTTTTCAATCGTAAAAAAAAGTAAAATATTTTTTTAAGTTGTTCCATAGTGACACTTGCCGGAATATGATTATTTTGTTGTTGAAGACGAAAGAATTGCTTGTTTACTGTGTCCCATTCAATTTATTTCTACTCGTCATTTCAATATTAAACCATAATTAAATAAAGCCCATATTAAGAATTATATGTCCACGCCTGTGGAGTAACGGTTAGCACGTCTAGCCGCGAAACCAGGTGGCCCGGGTTCGATTCCCGTTCGGGGCAAGTTACCTGGTTGAGGTTTTTTCCGGGGTTTTCCCTCAACCCAATACGAGCAAATGCTGGGTAACTTACGGTGTTGGACCCCGGACTCATTTCACCGGCATTATCACCTTCATCTCATTCAGACGCTAAATAACCAAAGCTGTTGATAAAGCGTCGTGAAATAACCTAATAAAATAAATTAAGAATTATGGAATGCACAAACTTTCGGGTAAGTTCATTATTACGAACTGTATATTGATTATTTATTTATATACTGTTAAATTAAGGACGTCACTCGTTGTGTTCATTTTGAATTGAAATTAATAGTGATTTTCAAGGTTCATTATTTAAATGCTATAAATGTATGTTTCCGTAGTTGATGATAGGAAGAAAGGTTTTGAAAATCTAAAGCAGGTTAGGTGCAAAGAAATCTCAAAGAAACTACAGGCAGGGAATCTAGCATGATTGTAAACCTTGAAACGAGATAAGGCATTATAAATGCAATGAATTTATTACAATCGTTTTTTGAAAATTACATGCCGCCACTGATGGACCTTTGCACGGCAGAGAATGTAAACAACTCTACGCGGAAGTCGATCATCCCCAATAGAAATGGAGTGAGGCTGAGGTCATATTTTCCCTACTTACGGGTTCTTGCAGGCCTGACTTACTTACAGTAATACCCTAAGAGTGAAACCCAACCATTTTTCCCCTATTACTACATATGCTAGTGGATTATAGTCATTTTCTAGCTCTCAAATTGAATTTTCTTTTACCAACTTCGTTTCGAATTTTGGGTACTGAAAAATACTACAATTGGCAGTAATTTTCTAACTGTTATGTTAGCAGCAATAATTTCGGTTTACAGTCAAGGAAACTGATGAAAATGCAAGTACCTAAGCTTGTTAATTAATAATTAATTAGTAATACTGTTATTAATATTAATATCAATACACAATTCAGTTCTATTGCGCTGTGATTCAATTCAACTCTATATTCAGGTAAGTGTGATTAAATACGAAATAGCTTATAGACCTACTTGGTAAAAAACATAGACAAATATATTTCATATTTTAATTAATGTTTTTCGTGTTTACATTTTTATTGAATTACCCAAGAGAGGAAATAGCATGGTAGCGACTTCTCCAAGAAAGAAAGTGCTTTCAAGTATTTTAAATAGGCTTATACATTTCAAAGGGGTATTCTGTTTTCGGAATTCGTATCTACTAATCATTTCACGTGATCAAACAAAATACTTTTTAGGTTAGGTCTCGTGAATCGTAAACTATTTATTCAAAGCAATAAATTTCATGTTGTTAGACAAAATAAATTTTAATATTAGATACTATTACTAATCCTAATTACCAATATAGGCTAATATGCGAGAAGTCCAGGAGGAAAATATACTATTTCATAAATTAACACCTCACAACTTAAAGATGAGATGAGATAAATAAGAAGACATTGTTATTGTTAATACTATTATTATTATTATTATTATTATTATTATTATCATTATTATTATTATTATTATTATTATAGTACGTAGCATTGCGATTTTACTCTTTGGTGAAATTTGGTATCAGTCGGCAGACTCGCTGGCCTGCTGATCCGGAGCTGAGCTCGGGCTTGGGTTGGATCCCCCGTTTGGTCTCATTGAATGGTTTCTTCCGAGGTTTTCCCCAGCCGTGGGACTGGAGCCGGATGGTCCATGGCGAGTCTCTTAATATTTATTATGACTTTATTTCATTTGAGGCTATGAAATCTTTTGTTTAAATTAAAGAATATAGATGCCCCATTTGCACGTAAAGTTCGTAATAGTCGACCATAATTTACGTCACGACAAATGTGGGCGGTTCGGCCTCACTTCATTTCACCCCCTTTGGTCTGATTACCTGGTTGGGTTTTTTCCGAGGTTTTCCCCAAAAATAAGGCAAATGCCAGGTAATCTTTTAGCGAATTCTCGGATCTCTCCTCATCTCACTACATCTCGCCAAAATATTGTATTTGCCATCTAGTCTTCTGTCAAAAAATCTGAAAGTTAGAATTTATAGAACAGTTATATTACCGGTTGTTCTGTATGGTTGTGAAACTTGGACTCTCACTTTGAGAGAGGAACAGAGATTAAGGGTGTTTGAGAATAAGGTGCTTAGGAAAATATTTGGGGCTAAGAGGGATGACGTTACAAGAGAATGGAGAAAGTTACACAACACAGAGCTGCACGCATTGTATTCTTCACCTGACATAATTAGGAACATTAAATCCAGACGTTTGAGATGGGCAGGATATGTAGCACGTATGGGCGAATGCAAAAATGCATATAGAGTGTTAGTTGGGAGGCCGGAGGGAAAAAGACCTTTGATGAGGCCGAGACGTAGGTGGGAAGATAATATTAAAATGGATCTGAGGGAGGTGGGATATGGTGGTAGAGACTGGATTAATCTTGCTCAGGATAGGGACCAATGGAGGGCTTATGTGAGGGCGGCAATGAACCTCCGGGTTCCTTAAAAGCCAGTAAGTAAGTAAGTAAGTTGTAAAAATTGAAGAAAATTACAAAATTGTAAAACTGAAAAAATTGCAAAATATTGTAAAATTGTAAAAATTGTAAAAAATTCTAAAAATTGTAAAAATTTGTAAAAATTGTAATTGTAATATTGTACAATTTTGACTTGTTCCACATCTTAAAGCTTCATTGCTAATGTAAGATCTATGGAATATAATAAATGAAATAAAAAAAACTGAAGAAACGGCCAAAATAGACTTAGGAACTACTCTTACGTGATACTCATTATAGATAACAGATACACAGCCTGCCTTAGCAAAGTCGACAGGTGTAGATGAGAATGCGGCTAGCTGGGCGGATAGCACAATGGACCAGAGAATGCTTAGTCGTCATTACTCCTCACATAAACAAATTGCAAATTTTACTTGAAGCAAGTAAAGCGATCGGGTTGGAAGTAAATCCCGAAAAGACAAATATTGTCTCGTGACGGGAATATTGTACGAAATGGAAATATAAATATTGGAGATTTATCCTTCGAAGAGGTGGAAAAATTCAAATATCTTGGAGCAACAGTAACAAATATAAATGACACTCGGGAGGAAATTAAACGCAGAATAAATATGGGAAATGCGTGTTATTATTCGGTTGAGAAGCTCTTATCATCCAGTCTGCTGTCCAAAAATCTGAAAGTTAGAATTTATAAAACAGTTATATTACCGGTTCTTCTATATGGCTGTGAAACTTGGACTCTCACTCTGAGAGAGGAACATAGGTTAAGGGTGTTTGAGAATAAGGTGCTTAGGAAAATATTTGGGGCTAAGCGGGATGAAGTTACAGGAGAATGGAGAAAGTTACACAACACAGAACTGCACGCATTGTATTCTTCGCCTGACATAATTAGGAACTTGAAATCCAGACGTTTGAGATGGGCAGGGCATGTAGCACGTATGGGCGAATCCATAAATGCATATAGAGTGTTAGTTGGGAGACCGGAGGGAAAAAGACATTTAGGGAGGCCGAGACGTAGATGGGAGGATAATATTAAAATGGATTTGAGGGAGGTGGGGTATGATGATAGAGACTGGATTAATCTTGCACAGGATAGGGACCGATGGCGGGCTTATGTGAGGGCGGCAATGAACCTTCGGGTTCCTTAAAAGCCATTTGTAAGTAAGTAAGTAACTTGGTATACAAGCACAACTCCACTTCCTCCTACCTCTTTTCGGATACTGTTGCTATAAATGTCTAAGGCTGAAAGGAAGTTCATGAACCGTTAACACAAACCATGTCAACCGCGATACACGGTTGGAGACTACTAAACCTTTGATCAGTTGAGTGATCAGAAGGTGATTGAAAGCGGCAGTTCTCTGTATCGTTGTAGCAGTATACACTTCCGACCACTACTATACGAATCCATTATTCTTTAATCGCCGACAAGTAACAATAAATCTCTCGCCTCTATTCTACCAGTAAGGTTTCTTCACTCCGCATGTCATTAATCAATCACACGAGATTTTAAACTGAGATTTTTTCACGTGAAAAAAAATCGTTTACATGATTTGGTTGCTCTTGAATTTCCACGGTCGTCAGCAAATTTATTTATTTATTTATTTATTTATTTATTTATTTATTTATTTATTTATTTATTTATTTATTTATTTATTTATTTATTTTGCTAATAATTGTAACATAAAATATAATATATATACAGAAAAACTTTAGCTCACCCCTGAAAGAGTAGAACTCGTGCTCAGGGGCGGATTCCTGAAATGAAATTAATAATTATACAATACAATTTGTCTTATGTCTACTGTGCAATTATAATATATAAATTTAAATTTACAATTTTTCAATTTTTATAAAATCCATACATAACTTTTTAAATTTAATACTAGAACTATTAGAATTGACAAGATTAGGATACTTAAACATAAATTTGTTATATATTCTTGGGCCTAAATTACTTACTTACTTACAAATGGCTTTTAAGGAACCCGAAGGTTCATTGCCGCCCTCATATAAGCCCGCCAGCGGTCCCTATCCTGTGCAAGATTAATCCAGTCTCTATCATCATACCCCACCTCCCTCAAATCCATTTTAATATTATCCTCCCATCTACGTCTCGGCATCCCTAAAGGTCTTTTTCTCTCCGCTCTCCCAAATAACACTCTATATGCATTTCTGGATTCGCCCATACGTGCTACATGCCCTGCCCATCTCAAACGTCTGGATTTAATGTTCCTAATTATGTCTGGTGAAGAATACAATGCGTGCAGTTCTGTGTTGTCTAACTTTCTCCATTCTCCTGTAACTTCATCCCGCTTAGCCCCAAATATTTTCCTAAGCACCTTATTCTCAAACACGCTTAACCTATGTTCCTCTCTCAGAGTGAGAGTCCAAGTTTCACAACCATACAGAAGAACCGGTAATATAACTGTTATACTGTAACAGTGTTGCATTTTTGTTCAAACTATCTTAAAGAATTCATACCTTTTGTTTCATAACTATGAGAATACAATTCAAAATTATTTCGATTTTTATGTATGAATTTTATTAATACAATATAATAAATTTGTCTTACGTGAAGTATAATGAAGTCTAGAAACAAGTTTTGAGATGGAAAATCAATAGGTTTATGAAGACATATTTTAATTATTTTCTTCTGTAATAAATAAAGTGGATTAAAATTGGATTTAAATGAGCTACCCCATCCTGTAATTCCATACATAATTACCGACTGAAATAAAGTTAAAACTGAGAAAGAAAGTGGTTGTTAAAACTGCGAACAGCTAGTTAGAAGTAACCGAAGCGTAGACTATTACTTTCTCATTAGACAAAATTTAAATATAAGAGGATTTTTATGCTAAAAATTAAAATCCGACATTATCAAGAAAATATACTAACGTTTTCTCCATCTCAGAGTGGACGTGAAATAATCCTGCATATTGAAAGAGATGACAGGGTCCACTTAAACAATAATACTAGTTAATAATACTATTGTCACTATAATTTTCATTATTACTATTAGAATTGATATAAGCAGTTAAGTCCACACCTGTGGAGTAACGGTTAGCGCGTCTGGTCGCGAAACCATGTTACCTGGTTGAGGTTTTTTCCAGGGTTTTCCCTCAACCCAATATGAGCAATGCTGGGTAACTTTCGGTGCTGGACCCCGGGCTCATTTCGCCGGCGTTATCACCTTCATCTCATTCAGACGCTAAATAACCTAAGATGTTGATAAAGCGTCGTAAAATAACCTACTAAAATAAATAATATAAGTAGTTAACCAAATTCTATAGTTCACAATTACCATTGCGGTTAACTATGGCGGGTATGAAAATTTACTAAAGATTTTATTATTTTGGTCCTACAGAATAATATCTGTAATGGTAACAATTAATATTTGGGAAGAAAAATTCGCTCCGGCGCCGGGGATCGAACCTGAGTCCTTGGTTCTACGTACCAAGCGCTCTGACCACTGAGTTACGCAGAATTCAATCCACAGCACCGGATCGAACTCTCCTCCTCCAGTGTTATTCTCCAGTGGATTGAATTCTGTGTAGCTCAGTGGTCAGAGCGCTTGGTACGTAGAACCAAGGACTCGGGTTCGATCCCCGGCGCCGGAGCGAACTTTTCTCTCCAAATATTAAGAGTTTGAAGATTGTACAAGTCTGACAGATGACCAGAGTAGCAAGCAATCGTGAATTCTACGCTGACAGGCGAGTCATACGGCCTCAGTCCTGATAGAGCCATGCTTCGTCCTCAAATCAATATCTGATAAATTCAATGACCCTGAAACCGAAGCCCTTTAGAACCCATATCAGCACAGGAAACCTGCACTACACCGAATACTTCATGCCAGTCTATCTTTAAATATTGCAAATGGTAGATGAAAAGAGAACGTAGAGTTTATTGGTGGATTGGAAGAGGGGAAATTGGATACCCCGAGAAAAACTGTCCACAATTTCTGCTTTGTAGACTACAAATTCCGCAACGAGGAACACATTAAAGCTGAACTAGAGACGCTGCCGACCAGAGGAACAATTACAGCTTGAAACACGACAGTGTATTGCATAAACGCTGTACTTGCTGTGGGAAATGTTACACCTGCGACACAGACTTATGTCGAGAATACATGAAGAATTGCAATAGTTTCCAAGGCATGGAAGGATCAATATTCAACTATACTGTACGTTTGCCTTGCGCGACTTTATTTCCCTCACGATAGGTTTGCTCAATACGTGATAATATATTATTCAATAAGTGAAATTCCAAGCGTTACGCATTTCCAATAATGAGAAATAACAACGGGTAAGTTTACAAGTCATATTACTTACAGTCGAGCCGTTCTTATTTCCGGCGTGGCCACGCCTTCTCGACTTTTGGCGCGGAGAAGGTAGGCAATAGCGGTGTTGCTAAATCTCTGTCAAGCCAATAGTGAACGGACGCAATTCTAATAGCTGGTTGCAGCGTTGCCAACCGTGGCCGAATTCGGCTATACGTAGCTTGATTTTTAGTCATGTAGCTTGTAGCAGAATGGTCGTAGCCGAATGTCAAAATGTAGCCGAATTGAGATTCGATCGAGCGACCATCTGTGAATACTCAAATTTTATGTGTAAACACTTTTAACAAATTTATTTTCTCATACTAATACCCACCAGAATTTCCTCACTTCCTCATTAAAGTTATGAAAACATACCGGTAGAAACTTTGTGTCACAGATTGAATTCTGAACAATGTGACCCGCATTTATGGCAAGGATAGCATTGCTATTTTCAGTTTTATTTTCCTATTATGTGAATAGCGCCTATTAACCTAACAGACAATTTCTGTACTCGTGAATTTGCAGACACACGTCAGGCGGTTTATTAGGGGTCGCCTACCCACCAAAAGTAAACCAGTAACCTGACAGTTCCTCTGTTTGTGAACTTCCCGGCACACAGCAGAGTTTTTATTAGGGGTCCCTAGTCCGCAAAAATAACCGTACTCCGACTTCAAATAACAATGAAACATATACGCAAATTCTTAAAGTTTTGAGCGTAGCTTAATTTCAGTCTTTGTAGCTGAATTTCGGGATGTTTGTAGCCGACGCTCTCGTGTTCAGGTTGGCAACGCTGGCTGGTTGTCGAACAATCAGTCGGTATTGTTGTTAGTGCTGTGTTATCGCTGAGTTTTCAGCATCACAATGCCGCGGAGGAGTCGGAAGACCATCAATTCGCAAAGCAGAGAAATGATTCTTAGCATTAGAGATTATTTCGAAAATGAACGTAAAATAAGAGTAGTTTATTGCCTGTAATGCAAGTGGTGCAATGAACAGCTGATGCGTGTGATGTGAACAAGTTCACGGTTTCTCAAATAACGACAGAAGTACGGACAATCCTGCAAAGAAGAAAATAAACTGAGAACTATGGCGGCGGCAGGTACTAACAATGATTGTAGCGATCTAGGTGTAGCACCTCTAAATTGAACAATACCGTTAGGCAAGGTTCTTCGTGTAATTTTTTTATGTAGCAATGACTTATCATGACAAAATTTTTAATACTAACATATTTTACTTAATTTACAGGATGTGTGGTTTTAGTTATTCATTCACATAAAAAATGTTTATTATATTTTACAGCTTTCTCCCATTTTAGTAATTTCTAATATTGTTTCTGTATTTACGAAAATCGTTACTTCAAATGGTCGGAAAAACCAATTATAGCACAACATGTTAAGTCTTCTGTGTCCTGGGATGCTAGGATCAACAATAACAATAATATATAATATTATGTATTCATATATTACTAATTATTTATCATAGGAAATAATTTTTCGTTCGATGTATAAGACTAGACATGTGCTAAAACTTCGTTAAGAGTACAAGTGGTACAAGGGTAGACTTGACAGCGCAGTAACATCCACCGTGAGCGGGAAGTGGTATGTCGTCTGCATAACCTTGACGACAACCACTGCCAGTGAAGCAGCGTGTCAGCTGACCAAAAGCTGTCGTGTGATTTGCTGCCGGAAATAAGAACGGCTCGACTGTAATATTCTGTACAATACTACCAGCATTCATCCAAAAGATAACTTTTCGATTACGTTCAATTTTATTCGTTTCTTGTAATTAATACTGGAACATTTTTTTAAGTAGGTTATTTAAAGGTAATAATGCGGGTAAAGGAGACGGTCTGCAGGTATGGAGGTTAGCTGCAAATATATTGAATAAGCAGTCACGGAGAGCCGAAAAGAAGTTGGGTGAAGGGCTAACAATAACAACCCGTTACCGTAGAAAAGACCTTGTTATGAAACCCCAACGTAAGTGACGTCAATGTTTGGAGAAAATCCACAAGCGATTAGAGAAAACAAGGGAATTTTACTTTTTTTTTCGTTGTTGGTAACCCTATAGCATCTATTAGATGCTTTATGGTTGTGGAGTTACTTGTCAACAATGTGACGCTGAAACGTGTGTTCAGGTTACTGCCCAGCGACAGTCCTGATGTATTTTTTTATATTTGTGATGATTGGTTAATTCATATTAACCCGGCACACTCACAACACACTCACATTCATTCAAATTTCCAGAGCGGAGCCCGGGAATCGAATCCGGGACCTCCGATCTGGAAGCCAGCATGCTGACCAACAGACCACGGAGGCAGTCAAGAATTTTACTTGAAGCAAATAATGATAGACTTGGAAGTAAACAGCGATAAAACAAGCTATATGATTATGTCTCGTGACCAGAACATAGTATGAAATGGAAATATAAAATTTTATGCTTTAAAGGGGTAGAAAAATTCAAATATTTTAGCAACAGTAGCAAATATAGGCTAAATTACACTCGAGAGGAAATTAAACGCAGAATAATAATGGGAAGTGTCTGCTATTATTCGGTTGAGAAGCTTTTGTCATCTAGACTGATTTAAAAAAAAGTTGAAAGTTAGAATTTATAAAACAGTTATATTACCGGTTATTCTGTATCGCTGTACAACTTGAACTCTCACTTTGAGAGACTAACTGAGGGTAAGGGTTTTCGAGGATAAGGTACTTAGAAAAATACTGGAGTTAACAATAAGATGGATGAAGTTACAGGAGAAAGTTACACAACGCAGAACTGCACGTATTGTATTCTTCATCTATCATAATTAGAAAATTAAATCCAGATGTTTTTGATGGGCAGAGAAAGTATGGGTGAATCCAAAAACGTGTATAGAATGTTAGCCTAGAATTTATAAATATTTCATCATCTGCCCTTCCCACGAGTCCAGAATTAGAAGAAATGGCTGCTCTTTCACATATGTCTTTATTACTTTCTCCAGGTATTGCTCATGGATTTGAGATATCAGCTTTCTTGATGAAGAACGTGTTACACATATATTTCCGAATTTAGAAGTGAGTTCATCTACTTGAAGTTGCACTCTTGGGCCTAATTGTCCTTTTGGCTCTAATAATAATAATAATAATAATAATAATAATAATAATAATAATATCAAGTTTTAAAACATGAGAAGGCATTAGGATTCGAACTGGGGTTGCCTGGATGACAACTCACTCAGCATCCAACCATATGAGCTACGCTGTTACACAGTCTAATGCTTCCCTATTAGGCACTTAACGAAAGTATGTCACAAATAATAGCCAATATTTCCAAAACGAGGGCTCATTGGCCGCCCATACCAGGTATGACTTTAAACAGCACGTCTTGTACTTTCATCTCACACAATCTTATTTAATTCGGTGATATACAGAGCGTGTCCTCTCCTTGTAAGCTATATGGAGAGTTACATATAAAAAATGTCTTTCACCTTAGCATGCGAGAAGTGTCGACGTGGATTCCACGTGCAGTGCAACTCTGCGTCGACAGGGTTGATGCACGAACACCGACCTTACCGAGCAAAGTGCAGCAGGTCGATACAGCAACCTCATTACTAATATTAGGAGATGTTATGCAGCTAATGGTTTGCCTGATTTGTTAAATGACGCGCTACATTTTCATCGCAATGAGTGTCAATGGTTCAATTCACATGACGCCCAGTATGTTGCAATCAACTGCCGCGTTGGACTGCATGGCTGCCGTTTGTTGGATCACAGAGGGAATTAATATATCTCTGCGTAACCAGCCTTTTTAACGAGAGAAGTGCAGATATACTGATGATCGACGACTATGGAGCAACGAATGAAATGAGAATTACCCAATAAAATAATATAAGCAATTTAAAAAAACATGCCAGTTTTCCCCACAACTGATCTCACACTAACAGTCGCCAGGCATGAAAAGTAGAAAATATGTGAATAATAAAATTGCGAAATCTGTTTTATTTAACATACCCAACTAGAATACAGGCGATTCCGTTGAAATTTGTGCTCTGCAGAGAATGTACGCATTCGTCTCTTTTTATAACCTAGGCCATTGTCCATTGCCGATGCCGTATTATCTCGAGTGGTGAGAAATGCAGCGAATTTTGATTATCTTGAACGCCTAGAAACGTTGAGAAGTTGTACACAATAATCTTGATCATAAGGGCGATTTCAATATTAGTGAAGAATAATGTTTACATGCTAGAAATAATTAAAGTTTTAAGATGACCTAGTTTAAAATATACCGACGTAAAGATAAAACGAGGCCTAGTATCGTGACAAATTTTATAATTCATAAATGCGCCCCTTTTATTCACTGTTATTTTAAATTTAAATCCTCTTTTCACGTAACAAAGAACGCTTATAGGCCTATTTCGCTCACTCAGACAACTACCTCACTTCAGATTCAGAATGCACTTACGACAAGAACATTTGTACATTATAAAAGTCATCATGAAAGCTGAGCTGTATAGACTTAAGTAACAAGAGCACTACGATTTCTCGGTGAAATACAGGAATGTAGGAAATGAACACCTCAATACCTCAAAGTAGAAGAGCTTTGAAAAACGACACACAGAGAATACGAAGGGCAAAATTGACAAAGAAATGTCAAGGCAAGGGGATCAGAGAGACGAAACGAATTGAATGAGAGAGACTAAGCGAAGACTCAGAGAAAGAGAGGCATCGAGAGAAGACGGAGAGGAAGAGGGACATCGAGCGAAGACGGAGGACAAGAGGGACATCGAGAGTAGACGGAGGGCAAGAGGGACATCGAGAGAAAATGGAGAACAAGAGGACATCGAGAGAAGATGGAGAACAACAAGAGGGACATCGAGAGAAGATGGAGAACAACAAGAGGGACATCGAGAGAAGATGGAGAACAACAAGAGGGACATCGAGAGAAGATGGAGAACAAGAGGATATCGAGAGAAGATGGAGAACAAGAGGGACATCGAGAGAAGATGGAGAACAAGAGGACATCGAGAGAAGATGGAGAACAAGAGGACATCGAGAGAAGATGGAGAACAACAAGAGGGACATCGAGAGAAGATGGAGAACAAGAGGGACATCGAGAGGAGATGGAGAACAAAAGGGACATCGAGAGAAGACGGAGAGCAAGAGGGACATAGTGAGGAGACGGAGAACAAGAGGGGCATCGAGAGAAGACAGAAGGCAAGAAGGATATCGAGAGACGACGAAGAACAAGAGAGACCGTAAGAAGACGGAGAACAAGTGGGATTCGAGAGAAGGCGGAGAGAAAACGGAACACCGAGAGAAGACGGAGGGCAAGAGGGATATCGAGAAAAGGTGGAGGACAAGGAGGACACTGAAAGAAGATGAGAGAAAATTAGGATACCGAGAGAAGACTGAAAGGCAAGAAGAACACAGAGCGAAGCCATAGGGGGAAAGAGAGAGACAGAGAGAAGAAAAAGGTGCGAGAAAGACACAGAGAAGGCAGAGGAGCAAGAGGAACACAGAGAGAAGACTTAGTCAAGAAGTATACAGAAGAGAATGGAGAGAGTGGAGGGAGAAAATTAATACAATTACGGGAAAATATTATACAGAAGAAAGTAATAGAAGGGAAGACAATAAATAATCAAGGATAAGAAGTGAGAGATATGAGAATATTAAGAAGAGATGACAGAAAGAATAAAATAAGAGGGAGAAAAGAAAAGAATAGGCTATCAAAGATAGAAAAGGGAAGATAAGGAAAGAGTAACAAGAGCAAAGTTGGAGAATATGCATAGGGGAAATATGGCGGGAGAGGTGAAATAGCGTGACGAGAGAGATCGCAAGGCAGAATAAATAATGAATTTAAATTATATTTGAGAAATTGATAAAGGGTAAGTTTTATTAAAGTGTCTCGTTTTTCTTCAGCTGTAATTTCGCTAATCGTGCCTCATCGAATATGATATCGTCTGCAGTAAAAACAGTCATTTAATAAAGATCTACCGATCTAAATATTCCTATACAGCGCCCTCGAGCTTGGTGTAAATATTGCTTTCTTCGTCAAAAACTGTTATATTTTCTCTCAGAAAAACCATCATCTACGATATCTATATGACACACGATTAACATAAACAGGCTCATGTAGGAGTGAAGTGATTTCCCGCAGGCTGCAACGATACAGCTTAACGTGAAAGATTTCAATCTTGTATTTGCAGTTCATGTTCTCCTCCAGAATATTGACGTCGAGTATGTTTTCCCAAGTCTTACAATTTGATCGGTGAGAGAGTGCGCGGTAAAGGGGGGGGGGTGTGTTCCTACTCGTTTGAAGCCGCTCGGGGACAACATGATAGTTCTCTTGCTAAGCCTCAAAGGACAAGACTTCAAAAGACTTAAAGGCTTCATTCTAGTGATCTTTTATTGCTTCCCCTACTCCTCCTTTGTCTTGGTGTGCGCTCTTTTGTTACTTCTTTCCGCATCTCTTAGAATTGAGAGACTGCATCGTGTGGAGCGTATCTGCGATCTGCGGTCTCCAGCTTTTTGTTTAGCTCATACGAGTGTTCTCTAATAATTTTTTATATTTCATTGTAAATTCAGAATCCAAAAACTTCTGTACATATCTATACAGCGAGAAGTGTATTAAACTGAACTACTGATTATTTATATTAGCGAAGATGATATGTACAGAATTTTGAAAAATACACTCAAATTCATAGAAAACGTTTGGTAATCCCATTTTTGCAAGAGGGGAACAGGGTTCACTTTGTGGAAGAGCTATTACCACTGTTTAAAAAAAAAACTCCATTTAGACGGCTATTATAAAACATATAATATTAAGTCGGTATCGAGATTTAATAGAAGTGGATCATGAAGCCCTTCTGAATGATCTCAGCAATGATTAACTTGGGGTCAAAGTTAGTTTATTCAGTCCTGTTGTATATCCTGAATATATGTATTATGAATTATTGGAAATCTTTCTTCTAAAACGAAATGGTTTTATAGTAATGTAATTTTCAAGTTGGTATGTCTTTATTTTGCGTCCTTTTTAAGTGTCCTGACATTTTACTTCAAGCTCAGATAGTATATAAAATTAAATAAAAATGTATATAATATAAATAATTTCATTGTTTAAACTATTGAAACTATTTGTTATATTTAAGATAGATAAATGGATTTATTGAGTAATATGATACATACAGATGTTATATTATCATAATTATCTCTTAAATCCAATGCACGGGTCTTCTGACCGTACGTGCTTTGTACTTAAGACAAAGTCCTACTTCGTAGGTTTCACCCTCCCCACCTATAGTTAGATCCAGCCACTCTCCAAAAGAATGCACAGATTAAAATAAAAATGACACAAACAAAACACATTAGGCCTACATAATATCTGCAGTGCTTGGGAAAAGTGACATAAGTCAGTTTCCAAAAACCTTTTTTGATAATTTATTGACAACTTACACTGGTTTATGTATTTTTTCCAAGCGAGCAGATGTTCCGTAAGTTGTCAATAAATTATCAAAAGAGGTTTGCGGAAACTGACTTATGTCACTTTTCCCAAGCACTGCAGATATATCCTAACCTAAACAGGCATAAAAGTGTATAACTGAGTGTCCCTTCGTCAGTTCTCATCACAAACTTCAACAGCTGCAGTTGTAATCTATCTCGCCATCAAGAGGAACAATTCTTATATTATAGATCTACTGACTGATAATACTGTTTCCATCACTGAAACAAATCGCTCATACTTAGCCCATCCCCATCGCTCCGGCTAGAAACCGGTTCCGCGTGTAAAAAATATGCTTTATGCACACCCTTTCAGTCTTGCACAATGCAGAATCTTTCGTCCTTGCTGTAGAGCAGTGGCCGGCAGATGCTGCAGTTGTGACGTAAGAGCCAGTCAGATCGCAAGAGCTTGAGAGAACGAGGAGTTGAGTCGTATTAATGTTAGCACATACCAGCGCAGTGGCGTCAGTGCAGCAGTAGAACGGGACTGTTAAAAACAAAAGGATCTATCTACATTTTATAGATGATTTCCCCAGGCAAGATTCCCTCGATTGCATAGATTTGCTGCTAGGATGTTGAGCATATTCGGATCTACGTATGTATGTGAACAGTTCTTTTCTTGTATGAAGATCTGCAAACCACAACATAGAAACCACCTGTCTGATCTGAACTTGAAACATATTCTTTGCTTGTGTGTTAGCCAGGCTATGACTCCAAATATTGCAAAATTAGTACGCGAGAAAAGAGGAAAAAATCTCGACAAAGCGTTTAGCTTGGGCACGGTAGTGACACAAAGTGATGGTGTGTTTCAAAAGTTGAATTATACTTTGCATACTACTCACCAAGATAGGGCCTATATAGTTTAATCTGTATATTATGTACAAAAATGTGTGTTAAAAACATTGTTTTCAAGTTTCCGAGTAGATAAAGTGTTGCAGTACTGCTTAAAGTATTTATTTATATGTTTGTATGATTATAGCAGTTATATGCAAACGCTTCTGCAAGTGGCTGTATTATGAGTTTCATATTATTGTAAGTACATTAAATTTGATTACAAACCAAGATATGTTGTTACATTGATTTATCACGGTTGTACAGTTTTGTTTTCGTACAAATGTATTGTAATTGTGCTGTTCCCATACTGGATCGAGCTCTGTCAGTGCATAGACCCGCACCACCACTGTTCAGATGAACCTTCTCTCCACGCTGTGCTCAGTATGCAGAGATTGCCGAGCAAAGAGCAAGGCGGCTACGTCGTATGACGTCACAGAGCACGGAACATGCCGGTCACTGCTGTAGAGTATACAGCTGTATTTATTCCTTCAATATTGCCGGCTTTCACAGCCACGTCTCTACATCCCGAGGATAAATTTACAATTCATTTTAGGCAATTAATCGACATATTTGTACTTTCTATGATTAAATTACTAATGAAATTTTGTCACAAATTGTTTACTTTACACTACCGTGTAAAACAATTCGTATTATTAAACAATGCCATAATATCCGTAATCAAAATTTCAACATAAAATATCGCTTTTTTAACTCTCTGCAAAGAAACAAAATAGAATACATCATCCTTGTCATACTTATAGGAATAATATCTTAGAAAGAATGTAACACTTTCCCTTCTACCCTGTATATATTATGATATAAAAATTTACTAAAATAGGCTACAAACATTACACAAAAAATAAATTCTATAACAGATAAAATCATAGGAAAACAACGAAATGGATTCTTGATGTAACATGCACGAATAATGATAAAATAGATAAAATAAGAGAATACACAGTAACTTGCATACACATTTTTATCGATTGCACAAATGCTTTCTACCGCGTAAATAGAAAACTACTCTTGAAAATATTCAAAAGCAAAGAACGCAGTAGATAAAAATTTTATATATACTCTCTGCCAGGAATCCACTCATCTGCATCGATAATGGAAAACAAGTACAGTAGGAATAATTACAAACCAAAAAATCTGAGAGGACTGTAGTAAAGTTTATCTACTACACTTTTCAATCTTTATCTAGTTGACATGTTAAAAGAGTGGAAAGCTATAGCCCTCTTAGAAATTGAATTAATGAGAACAAATTCATAAATGCAATTCCGTACTGAAATGACCAAGTAATAATAACCAAAAATGGAAATTAAATTACAGCGTAGCCTCTATAAGTTGAACGAATTTTTTTAATAATTGATTAAATGGCGATCTTACTCGTATTAATTATCAATTATTTATATTCAAATGTTAAAATTAGTGTACGAAAGATTCAACATGAATTTTTTTAATTATGTTTTATTTAACGACGCTCGCAACTGCAAAGGTTATATCGGCGTCGCCGGTGTGCCGGAATTTTGTTCCACAGGAGTTCTTTTACATGACAGTAAATCTACCGACATGAGCCTGTTGCATTTAAACACACTTAAATACTATCGACCTGGGCCGGGATCGAACCCGCAACCTCGAGCACAAAAGGCCAGCGCTATATCGACTACGCTATCCATCGAACGAAATTTCCGAAACATAAAATTGTAGGAGAGAAAAAACAGAAGGCGTTCCAAAAATTTTAGAAGTTAGCTGAATAAAAAAAAGTCCACACCTGTGGAGTAACGGTCAGCACGTCTGGCAGCAAAACCAGGTGGCCCGGGTTCGAATCCCGGTCGGGGCAAGTTACCTGGTTAAGGTTTTTTTCCGGGGTTTTCCCTCAACCCAATATGAGCAAATGCTGGGTAACTTTCGGTGTTGGACCCCGGACTCATTTCACCGGCATTATCACCTTCATTTCATTCAGACGCTAAATAACCTAGATGTTGATATAGCGTCGTAAAATAACCCAATAAAATAAAAATAAATAAAAAGCTGAATAAAATTAATACTTTAATATTTAACATACACAAATACCTATACCAGAAACTATACACATTAGACAAGATAAATAAATGCGAAAGATCCTCTCTGTTGCGTTTAGGGCATTAATGTAATAAAGGCTTAATGTAATTGGCGATAAAATTTCGAAGCAGGTGTTTTATGAACACGATTTACATTTCCAGTAATTCAGTATTGAAGAACATCTGCACGTTTGGTTGAACAATGTGTTCAAACTGAATCATGTCTTTCTCATAACCCAATATAACATTCGATTAGACCCATTATACAGTAGCTAATCATTTTCGGGCAACTGTTGCTGCTGGCGATAGTGTATTTCGAGGATTCATTTACTGCAACAATTTTTTTGGCCACACTTCTCCAATAATTGCACGTTAAAAATACAACTTGGGGAGATCAGTATCTGCTATGAAGTATGTGAGAAATCTCTGAATTCGTGTGAGGAATATCTCGCCCTTACTAGCAATAGAAATAGAATATGATACAGAAAATCGAAAATAGAATATTTGTATTTTGTGTTAGTAACCAAGACAAATTAAGGAAAGCCGTTTTAAGAACGTTGTACTCCAAAAGTTTGACAAAACGGCTAACAAAAGGAATGGGTTTTCGAAACAAAGTATCGACATTTTATTTCGTATTCGTATCGAAAATAAGTATCGATACTTACTCCAATAAAAAGAAAAGTATCGATACCTTGAAGTATCGTTAAAGATAATGTCGTCGTGTGAATGCAAGAAGTATGTAACTCGAAATTTGTGTTTTTTAGTTAGCTCTTTTATGGCATAGCAAAAATCGCACAAAATGTAATGCAAGAACTTGGTACCTGATTGAATGATACCAGCGACATCTATTTTCCAATATAATAGGCGAATGAAAACAAGACATTCCTTAGTGCAATAAATAAATAAATAAATAAATAGGCAATATCACAAAATATGAAAAATCAAGTTACCTAGGCCTACAATAAACAAGAAAAATCAGCATTGTGATACTAATGGTTTAACTTGTAAGCTATGCGTCTTATACTGAAACCATTTCTCCTCCGAACAATATCCTAGCCTAAAAACCAGCTTCTCGATTCTTGTACTTAATCTGTTTCCAGCTGTTAATTGTTGCCCTTGTTTCAGAAAAAAGTCTTTCGGCTGGCACCAATATTCCAGAACGTCCATAATTTACTTTTAGGCGGAATCAT
Source organism: Periplaneta americana (assembly GCF_040183065.1). Lineage (NCBI taxonomy): Eukaryota > Metazoa > Arthropoda > Insecta > Blattodea > Blattidae > Periplaneta > Periplaneta americana. The sequence continues at coordinate 134,574,511 of NC_091129.1, forward strand.
TGCTTACTTACATACTTACTTACTTACTGGCTTTTAAGGAACCCGGAGGTTCAATGCTGCCCTCACATAAGCCCGCCATTGGTCCCTGTCCTGAGCAAAATTAATCCATTCTCTATCATCATATCCCACCTCCCTCAAATCCATTTTAATATTATCCTCCCATCTACGTCTCGGCCTCCCTAAAGGTCTTTTTCCCTCCGGCCTCCCAACTAACACTCTATATGCATTTCTGGATTCGCCCATACGTGCTACATATCCTGCCCATCTCAAACGTCTGGATTTAATGTTCCTAATTATGTCAGGTGAAGAATACAATGCGTGCAGTTCTGTGTTGTGTAACTTTCTCCATTCTCCTGTAACTTCATCCCTCTTAGCCCCATTCCGAGGCTTATTTGAAGGATTCGTAACAAGCTGTTTTTTTTTTTTTACGGTGAAGGGTTGTTAGCCCTTCGCCCAACCCCCAAGCTGGAGGACCACCCCTCATCGGCTGTCCGCGACTGCTTATTCAATATATTCACAGCTACCCTCCATATCTGGAGGCCGTCTCCTCGATCCGCAACCTGAGGACGCCCCATGCCGTGGTGATAGGGACCCACAATACATGGAATCATTGCTAACAATAAAATAATGTACCTACGTAATTAAATATTCATTGAAACAAAAATGTAGCACTAACAATCCCATCCAGCGAACTCAACAGCTAACACACTGCAACAATAGCTGATAGCTTAGAAGCCAGTGTTGCCAACATGTCATTGAATGATTTGAAAGATTGAAAATGAGGAAATGACCACGGACAGTATTTACGACGGCAAAATAACGAGTCTGAATATTATAGAATAATTAAAACATCATTTCATCGATACAACGATACCAGTAAAGTATTGAATCAAAAGTATCGAGTGCTAAACTGTTTGATATTGAAAAGAAAGTATGTTCTAAACAGTGTTGCCAGGTTGAGGGATTTATCCCTCGGCGTAGGGATTTTTTGACAGAATGACACAAAATGTAGGGATTTTCACACCTTTCCAATTTTTCTATTTTTTTATATTTTTCAAAATATTTTTATTTTTCAGATATGAAATAAGTTTCTTAATTTTTATTAAAAGCACATAAAAGTGATTTAACACTGAAAACTCTATTGTATGCTTAATATTTGGTTTATCAATAATGGGTTGTTATAACATATAATTTTAATTCAAAGAGTTGAGTGATTCATATAGAAACGACCAATGAGATTTAATTGTACTGCTTGTTGGCTGCCATTTACCATTGTCGTTTGCGTCTTCCCGCTTTATATTCAAATCGATTGAGTACTTCAGTAGACAGATTGTTGTGAACATGAGTACGTTAGGAATATATCGTAGTTTCAGTTCTTGTGTTACGAGCCGAGATAAATGTACATATTGTACATTATGACCATAGTTTTAAGTTGATATTTTTTTAAGTGTGTGTTTATTTTATTGGTACAATGAGTGAACCTCAAGAAGGGCCATCCACGCCGAAAAAAAAGTGAAATCAGGAAAGAGTTATCTAAAAGTGAGAAATCTTGACGGAAACAATCATTCGTTGAATCATGGTTGGAGGAACCTCATTTTAAAGGTTGGTTGGCTAAATCTAATGATCCCTGTCAAGTAAACTGTTTTGTGTTGCAAAAAGGAACTATCGGCCGGTAAGAGTGAATTAGAAAGCCACAGCTCCACGCCTTCGCATAAAAAATGCATTACAGTTGAAAAATGTCCCCAGAATTACCGTGGTTTTACAAGAAAGCCATCTGATGACAAAGTAAAAGTTCAGATTACGATGTTCGGAGTTATATCAAGTAGCTTTCAATGAGTCCTTGAAAACATTGCCCCTTCAGCAAGATATTATAAGTAATTTGACTTTTCTAGATCCAAAAATTGCATTAGGTGTCAGTAATATTGTTGAAAGGTCTAGTAACACACTTACTTCACTAGTTGATAAATATAAGACAAAAGTAAACCAAGAGTCAGTATTAAATGAATAGAGTTCTTTTACCCAATTACTTTTCTTCTGAAGAGAAAACTGCATATCCAAATTTTCCTGTACTAGAATTTTGGAAGCGAATAGAAAATGTTATGTCTTATTTAACGACGCTCGCACTTGCAGAGGTTATATCAGCGTCGCCTGATTTGCCAGAATTTTGTCCCGCAGGAGTTCTTTTACATGCCAGTAAATCTACTGACATGAGTCTGTCGCATTTAAGCACACTTAAATGCCATCGACCTGGCCCGGGATCGAACCCGCAACCTTGGGCATAGGAAGCCAGCGCTATACCAACTTGCCAACTTGCGAATAGAAGAATCTCACAATTTCAATTCTGAATTTTTGTTAAAAAGTTGAGGAAAACTAGCCAAAATTTGCCTTTCTTTGCACCATTATAATTCAGCTGTAGATCGCATATTTTCAATGGTTAGTGGATATAAAAACGAAAAAAAGAAATAAACTATCAACAAATACAGTGTCGTCTATAGTGCGGGTGAAACTTGACATGAGTAACATGAACTATCCAATCACCGACGAAATGATGAAAATATGGATTCGAGAGACAACAAAATAGCTGGGCTGCTGGTTGCAGAAGAAGAGGGAGAAGAAGAATCTGAACAGGATCATCAATAACATGCCAATCTGAGAGTGAGTGCTCTGTTCCACTGTAATATTTATTAGGAACATTGTCTTGTTCTAATTTATTATTTTAATTTCTTTTTAAAATTTGTATTTTGGAGTTTAGACCACACCACCCCAAGAGGGAGTTTTTCTAAATTTGAGGGATTTTTCAACCCATCTGAGGGATTTTCTTTCGTAAAAACCTGGCAACACTGGTTCTAAAAACAAATCTTACAAACAAATATAGGCTATATCTATATATATATATATATATATATATAATTTGAACTGGTAATGGAAATTACGGGAAAACGGCTGAACGGATTTTAATGAATGACCCCTCATTTTCATGCCTGGCATCCAAAGTTTTTCGGAAAAATAGTAGTTTTCAGTGAAATGTCAATTTTCCTACATAATTTTCCTATTTTCCAAAATCCATCTGTTGTCAGTTTTGAGAACTAATTTTATTGAATCACGGCCGACTTGATTGAATTTCAGAACAAAACACACACTACAATAAACAATAGGCTATTGACCTGCAGGATTGTCGACATATTTAGAGCTCAATTCAATTTGTTATTATAAACTGATTCTGCAGTGTATAATTTTCTGAGTACAGCTGTGTATTGGATATTCAAATCTACGAAACTTGAGGTGGTTTGATGACTATTAAAATTAGAAATTAAATATTATTATAGTTAATATCATTATGCGTCTATTTTTCATTAATTGTACATAATATTGATGCTATATTGATGACATGAAAGTGAAACGTTTTGAGGTTACGTAAGTAAATGTAGAGAATATCTTAATTTAGATCTTCATTTCTATAATTTACTGAGTGACTGCTATATATAACTACAAAACTTAAGTAAGCTAATAATATTGTTATTAAAAATCAAATATTTTTATACGTCTTATTAAACCAGTGGGGTTGGGTCTTTTTCATATACTTAATGGCTGTGTAGTGTAGATATTGATATGTGTCATTGTCTTCAGTATTGGCTCGAGAGAGCGCAAAAATTACAGTTCCTAAGGAAAGATAAAAAGGTATTAGTTACTGATAAAATAAGAGGCCTAGAAAATTTTGTAGTCTCCAGATCATTTCAGCAAGATCTCTTAGTAGGATAAAATGATTTTACGCTCTACATTTCAAGTTCTACATGCAGCAGCTATACGAAAATGCTATTGTTCGAAACCTTAGCAAACTTGACATTTTTTAAACTTTTGCCTACAATCCACAATGACCTCAAATGGCTACTCCTATCGTCCTGACATTGATGCTCGCGTTTTCGCGTTGTAACTCAAAAACTGAAGTTGGATAGGTTCAAGAAAAAGTATTTGGCCTAAAAAAATCCATTCAGAGGGAGTATGTTTCATTATTATGGAAGCAAATAACTGTCAAAAAGACAAGTATTCTTCATTGAAAATAAATCTGAAAATTTTTTTATTTGAACGTGTAACGAACTTAGTTTGCAGCAACATTTGCTGCACAAGCCACTAGTATAATTTATTTCATACATAAGATCATCTCCTACAATTAGTTCAAAGTGTATCATTATGTTAATGTAGTTTATGTTTTAATGGCGAAATTGCTGAAAAATATTTAAATATCCTAGATTGAAAATCAACGTGGTCGCAATTGCGGTCTAAAAATAATGAAAGGGAACAAAATCCAGAGTAAAATTGGCGCAAAGCTCTATAAAACCACTGTAACAACAATTTTATATTCTGTCTGATACAAATTGGCACCGCTCACATACATAGGCCTAATTACAAACCTACAGTCAATTATGCATTCAAAATTTGCGGTTAGTGATGTTAGGCAGCAAATTGATGGTTTCGAACATGACAAACGAAATTTAAACAGAGTAGAACGTCACTTATCCGAAATAATTGGGGTTAATGTTTAATCGTTTTATTGAAACAAACAGCGTGAAATATATTAATTGGTACAAAAGGAGTAATTAGAGCCTACAATTAAATTATTGCTACATGACTTCAATTTATGGTATATTAAGAAAAAATGTTTTGGGAAAAAGTTAACAGAAGGAAACACTTTTTTTTTACAGAACTATTAGTGCAGTGCTTTGTCAAAATTGTCCATCAATAACTTAACATTCTACTCTACGTCTGTCTTTCAATCTATACTAATAATAAATCTGTAGCCGAAATTTTTCTGGTAATTTTCGATTTTCCAAAAATAATTGGTCCTAACATATATAATTAACCACCCTGAAACCGAAAATCGCGTTTTTGAAATTGTTGTTTGTATGTCTGTCTGTCTATCTGTCTGTATGTTTGTTACCTTTTCACGCGATAATGGATGAACGGATTTCGATGAAAATTGGAATATAAATTATGTTCGTTGCAACTTAGATTTTAGGCTATATGGCATTCAAAATACATTATTTAAAAGGGGAGTTATGAGGGGCATGAATTAAATAAATCGAAATATCTCTCTTATTATTGATTTTTGTGAAAAATGTTACATAACAAACGTTTCTTTAAAAATAATTTGCGATAAGTTTTATTCCTTGAAGCATTTTGATAGGACTGATATTTAATGAGATAAATGAGTTTTAAAATTAAAATAACTGCCATCTAAGGCCGTATAATGAAATAAAAAACAAATGACTTCGTCTATAAGGGGCCTTGGACA